>NC_056728.1:761102527-761255027 GCF_019279795.1 Protopterus annectens | reverse complement strand
GCCCTGGTATAAAATAATTATTTTAAGGAGTTGTCTTTTTAGAGGATGGATTGGATGAAATGGGGGAAACTTCTACCGTTATTTATAGAAGAGAGCATGTTCACTATTTCATATCAAATTACTGATGAAAATTATGCTGACATGGTTTTCATCCATATAAGCCATCTCAGTTTCAAGAAGCTTAGTGGGAAGACAATACACTAAGTAGCACTTGACAGAATCATGAGCACATGGAAAACCAAAGGTTTAGAACAGACCCACTTCATACCCCAACGTTTAACTAAGAAATTATTTGTTCCACAGGATAACAAAATATAGAGTTTATATACTGTGACAGTTATTAGCTCCAAGGTATTTTAGAAAACTTCTAATAAAGATAGTACATTGGCACATTTTATGTGGTTATTTAGGAATGGATAAGGCAAAAGCTAGTAGCTCAACTAGACATTACAGGCTTGATGGTATGAATGATATAGAAAGTTTTTGCACAGTTTGCATAGAATGTCAAAGGATAGCGCCCAACTCAGGGCCTAAGAGCCCTTTGTTATCCTTACCTATCATGAAAGTCCCATTTGTGAGACTAGTAATGGACATTTTGGGTCAATTTTTAAAACTGAACAAGGGCCATCACTATTATTCTGATAATTATTGATTTACTGATTACAAAACAAATTTCTTGAGGCAGTACCCCTATGGAGGATGCACATACCTCCAGACTGGTAGCCCAACATAATGCATCTGAGATACTTCAGGTGCAGCTAACATTGGGTAAGACAGCAATTCAGGTCACAGACTGCTACAGGTCCCCAACCATGTCCCAAGACTCACACTCCACATTCCTAAGCACCCTGGAGAATATTAGGGTCCAACCTAACACTCTCATACTGGGCGACTTCAACTACCCCTCCAGTAACTGGGAAAACTAGTCATGTACCAATACACTTCCCAACGTTTCCTGGAATTCATTAATTCCAATGCCCTGGACCAGCTCTTTCTTACCCCCACTAGAGGTAGCAACATCCTTGACCTGGTCATTACTAACATGGGTGACCATTGCTCTACACCAGTAGTCAACTCCTCCCTGGTTAGATCTGACTACAAACTAATCACTTGGAAATTCACAACCCCCCCCACCCCCGCAGAGGTAACCACCATGAAAAACTTCTCCAAAGCTAACTTTGGGCTCCTAAAAACAGAGGTGGCTAACTTCACGGCACCCATGCAAATGGAGAATAGTTTGCATGACTGCCAAATCATACACCAATGCACTGTAAGAACACGTACACAAATGTATGGATCTCACCATATCCAATAGAACCAAGATGCTCTCCTCCAAAAAAGGAAGCCAATCTGGTGGTCCCCTGCCATAAACAAACTCTACAACAGAAGGAGGAAACTGGTGCGGAATAAGGTGAAGTCCCAAGACTGGAAAAACTCCCTTTTCAGTCTCAACATAAAGTTGAGTTCCCTCATCAAATCCTCTAAAGCTAGCTATTAAAACAGAATTTCAGCAGATAGTAAAGGCAACCACAAGGCCTTCTATAGTTATGTAAAGAATCTCCATGGCAATACCCAGATTTGCTCTGAGCTACTGCACAATGGTACCTGTATATTGCCAGTACAGTGGCCGACAGATTCAGTGCCAACTTTACCCCCCCCAAAGGACCAGTCACAATACCAGTAGATTGCCAGGCACCCAGTATTATTGCTGCACAGGTTAAAACAGTACTGTCCAAGGCCAAGAATACAGCTTTTATGGGACTGGACAATATCCCTGGCTGTGTTCTACATGAACTACAGAGTGAACTGGGACCTCACTTATGTGCTCTGTTCAATCACAGCCTCACCTCAGGCTTTGTCCCTACCGAATGGTGCACTACTACAGTCATCCCTTTCCACAAAGGAGGAGCGACTACAGACCCTGGGAACTATCGCCCCATTATCCTGATGAGTCTGATATGCAAAGCTATGGAATGCATCATCATGGACCTAATAAACAAGGATATAGGGAATCTCCAAACTCTGGATCCCAAATTCCCAAACAGTTTGGTTTTGTGAAGGGTAGATCATGACTGCTCAACTTGGTCAACTTCTTTGAGTCAGTCACCAGAGCTGTGGATGAAGGCAAGGTGGCTCATACAGCCTACCTTGATGTGACCAAGTCCTTTGATACCATTCCCCACTCAGGAATCATAGAAAAAAGTCACTAAGCTAGGCATCAACCCCTATATCACTAGGTGGGTTGCAAACTGGCTCACAGGTAGAACCCACAGTGTGAAAGTAGCTGACTCCAAGTCAGACTGCCGACCAGTCACAAGTGGAGTCGTACAGGGTTCGGTCCTGGGTCCTCTCCTGTTTGGTATCTACTTCTCTGAAGTCCAGGCCAACACGAAGGGACTCTGGCTGACAAAGTTCGCAGACGATTGCAAGTTGGGAGCTATTATTAACTCCCCAAGTGATGTTGGCATCCTACAGAAAGGCTTCACTGAGACCAACAACTGGTAATAGAACCATGACCTTAAGCTCAGTGCCACAAATGTGTTGTCATCTCCTTTGGGAAAAACCTGGTTCCCATGAATTACCACATTGATGGTAGTCCACTGAACACAGAAGGCATTATAAGAAATCTGGGAACACAGGTTGACAGCAACCTATCTTTTGACCACCACATTGCCACTGTGGTCAGAAAGTCCTTCTATGTGGCACACCTCATTACTAAGGGTTTTGCATCCAGGAAGAAAGAGGTCATTGTCTCCCTCTACTCTTCCCTCATTAGGCCAGTCATTGAGTACAGTGCCCCATTTGGCATGCACCTCACTAAACACCTGCAACAACTGGAGAGGCCGCAAAAGTACCTCAAAAAACTCCAACTATTCTCTGTCTCATATCGCCTACTTAGAGGTGATCTCTGCTTGATTTACAAAGCCATGTCTGATCCAGCTCTGTTAGAAATGCTACACCTAAAGAAATCTGCACCACACGCTCCAGAGACCTCAACCTCATTACTACACTCAACAGAACATGCTGGAGGGACAGGTTCATAACCTAGAAACTGGCCATGCTATGGAATAGACTTCTCATACATGTCAAGCAGAGCACCTCAATGGCCCTCTTCAAGAGAAATCTTGATGAGTGGATGGGAAATAGAAATTTCACCCCAGGGATCACTCCAGTGGCTTTACTCAACAGAGGCACTGGGAACTAAGGTTGGGTGGCATGATGCCAGGGTAGCCCTATGGGCTAGGCTTATAAAGGCTCCAGGGCCATTAGCCTAGTACACCCTTATGAACCTATAATGTCAATGAAATGTCCATTGCAAAAGAAATAGTACTTCTTTTTCTAGGGTGCCCCAAGAAATTCTTACCGATTCCTTCTGATCAAGGCATTTTTTTTCATGACCAGAGCAAAGCATGAACGATGTCATTTTTTTTAAAGTAAAACATCTATTATTATCTGTATGTCACCCTCTAATCTAGTTGAGTTCTTTAATGAAACTATAACATTTCTGTGAAGAAAATTGTAACAGAAGTACCTCAAGCCTTAACTGGTCCAAGATTTGATAGAAAAAACTGGGATGAGGAAAACACCCCCTTTAAAAGTATAATAGAACATTTTTCATACTTTTTTCAGACTTTTGTCCCTGTTGCCTGAAGACCATTAGACCCTCTCATGGTCAATGATCCCATTATTTCCTGCTGAGTGAAAACTGACCAAGAGGGACCATCAGCAGGGGTGTTAAATGTTTTTTTTTTCTGTTTTCTTCCTGGCACTACCATACATACAACTGGCAAGGCACTAGGAAGGGGTTGTGCAATGGTCTGACTACAAAGGATGTTCCTTACATCCACAAGGAGCATTGCTTCCATGCAGCCCTTCCATATGGCATGAGCAGTGGTTTCTCTAGTTTCCATCAAGGAGACTGCACTGCCGTGGGAGCCTCTGAGTGCACACAAACTACATTCATCCCCTGGGAGAGGTAAGTGGGCCTTCACTCCTCCCCCTTGGCTCCACCAGAACTGAAGCTGCTATTCAAATCCCAGTAACCTGGGCCACATTTATGGTTCCATCCACCTACACCATAAAACCAGGCACAGAACATTTTTCATACATGCAAAACTAGTTAACTATAATTTCTATAGCAAAAGAAAAGAAGGACAGATCACAGGAGACACAACAGAGAGCATATAGTAAAAATGCTCATCTCAGAATGTTGAAACCAAGATATCATGTACTTTTGTTATTATCCACTACTGAAAACATGCTCCTTGCAGTGTGACAAGGACCTTTTGAAACTGTAGAATAAGTGAATGAAGCAAATTATAGGGTTAGACAACCAGGGAGAAAAGAAATCCAGAACAGTAATACCATACAAATACTCTGAAAACTTGGAGAGAATCTGAGATTTCTGTAGAATGTTTGTAGAAGTTAAGGTTCCCGCAGCATGTCCTGAAGTCAAACTAAGGGGGGTATTAGGGACCTCCAATATGGTTGCACACTGATCAACAGCTTAATTTCAGCTCAGCCAACGTGACTAAAGTAACTGAGAAATAAGAGCTAGTAATTCAGCCAACTTGAGCAAACTTCACTTACTGTCTGGTAAGTACAAAGGCAGTGCATTTTCAAAAGAGAGGTTAAAAAAAGAGGCAAGGAGAAAGTGAAAAGGAAGAAATAAAACTTGAACATGGAAGGATTGAAGAACATTACTATATGAAAAAAAGATGAGAAAGATGGACGTTGAAAACATGGCTCAAGCTGCGGATGTGCAAAGCCAGCTGGATTAGAACTGTATTTCCAAATGTAATAAGCAATGAAAACAGTGGGATTAATAAGACTAATGGTGATGAAGATCATTCCCTTGTAACAATTGATAGGGCAGATTTTACTGAATTACAAGTTGAACATTATTCAGATCTGGTCAGAAAAGATATTCTTGTAATTGGAGATTCAGTTATTAGAGGAACTGATACATTTGAAAAGAAGATAATGAACAACATAGTGTTATGCTTGGCAGAAGCAAAAACAGAGGATGTGAGACAAGCCCTAGAATGCCTTAATATAAGGAAGTACAATTTTTTTTATTCATATCAGTACAAATTTCTCATTTGCAAGGACTCTCTGATTGTTAGTAGAGAATTTACAGCCCTCTTAAATAGTATAGTTTGCAATGGCATTGGAATGTATTTTTCACAAATCGCATATAGAAAGGAGAGTCAATGTGAATGTAAAGATTTTGGGGTAAATACCTACATGAAAAAATGTCCCATTTTAAAAAATGGAAATGTGTAGAGTATCTGAGCCTAATTTTGGCCACATGTGTTCAGACAGGATGGTGTACATTTGTCAAGATTAGGGAAAATAATTTTTGTAGCAGATATTTTGCAATATTTAACAAACACAAGTTAGGATTTTTGCCACGTCAAAAATGTAACGGTTTACAACTACAACATTTGATGCATCTCTGATGGAAACCAGTTCTGTCAGAGTATAAATGTTTTACTGTAAAAGACCTTCTAAACAATCATGTGGAGGTGTTATAACAGAGATTAAAGATAGTTATGAGATCTGTGATTATTACATACTCAATGATAACACCAACACTATAGATTGTGTAACTATGACAATAAAGACAACCCTGGAACATATAACAATTGTTGGATTGTATAGACTACCAAAGTCAAGTGCTGATGACCTAGAGGAATTCATACAGTTCTTGCATGAAACACAGGAAGGAAGAATAGCTGTAGCTCGAGACTTAAATTTACCAGAAACAGACCAAAATAATATTGATTTAACAACATTAGTAACTAAATTATTCACAACATATGTTCAATAACAACAATTGCTTCAAATTGTAAAAAAAAAACTACCAGGGAATGGACCATACTAGACATTGTTTGTGTTCTTAAACAAATTACTGTTACTTCATGTCAAGTTTTACCACCGTTGATGTGCAGTGATCATGGGATTATAAAAGATAATTTGTTGCTTGATAATTTTGACAAACTGAAATGTAAACCAAGGCACAGAAAAATTAATTACAGATCATATGGAAGGAAAATAGTCGGTATGTAAAACTAATTAGAGTGATGCATTCAGAGAAAAATTGCAGAAGGAATGTGAACAGTTTTGAAAGAGAAATTATTTGAGCGCAAAAAAAAAAAAAGTTTAACATCAGGCTCTAGGCATGCAACATCAGGGGGATAGACTACCATAAGAACAAGATACCTGATTAAGGTGAGAGGTTATTAAATATAAAAAATGGAAAAGAGGGTGAACTACAGCTTTGAAAATTGAAATAAAGAAGATGGACAAACAAATTAAGCACAGTGGGAGACAAGATCAAGAAAATTTTGAAGAAAATGTATATAAAGATATTAACCATAATAGAAAACCATTTTACAAATTCATAACGTGGAAGGAGTAAAGACATACGCATTGATAAAGTGTGTGTAGATTCTAAAATTTATTCTCATGCACAGTAGATTAGAGATATATTTACAAAATCTTATGCAAAACAGTTTGGCTGCACAAAGGGGATGATAAGTTGTTCTAGGTACATCCAGGTAACCTTGGATACTGGAATAAAATTAGATTATATTGAAAAAGAACTAAGCAAACTGGATCCAAACAAAGCACAGGGAGGAGGTGGAATTAGTAATAATGACCTGAGAATACTTCAGCAAGAACTTATAGTACCATTAGAAAGCAAGAAATGTGGAAACTGCATAAATATAGTTGCAAGTACAGAAAACTTCTGGAAGAACCTCATGTTGATCAGGAATAAATGCAGGAATGGTAAAGGAGAGGTAAATTCAAATTAAGAGATAAAAGGTTAATACTGGCAGCCCAAGATAATGGGCTGCATACATGCTGGTTTCCAAAGTCCATTGAACATGTGGGAGAAACAGACAAATGTAGGTTTTGTAAAACCAAATTGGAAACAGTTTCACACCTCATTGCTGGTTGTGACATACTAATGGCAGAAGGACTGTATACTGAAAGGCATAATAATGTACCAAGACTGTTGCACTGGGGATTGTGTAAACATTATGGTATTGAAGTGACTGAAAAATACTGGAAACGAGCCTCAAAGCATCATAGAAAATGATGAAGTTTACATCACATGGAATCATCTATTACCAACAGTTCAAAAGATAGATGCTAGAAAACCGGATATAGTGGTCCATGAAAAGAAGACAAAAATAGCATTGACCATTGAAATCGCCACACCCGGTGACTACAGTGTCTTGAATACAGAGGGACACAAAGTCATAAAATATCAGGATTTGCAGGCAGAAATGAGAGCAATGTGGAAGAAAGATATCCAGACAGTCCCAATAGTAGTAGGAGCAATGGGTCTTATAAAAAAGAATCTACAATCATATTTAGATATGTTACCAATACATGTAACTCCGTACGAATTGCAGAAGGAGTCATTACTGGACACATTCCGGGTGCTGCGAACAGCACTTCTAGATTACATCAAAGATTGAAACAATACTAATTTCATGAACTTTAATTGTACTTTGACTTAGGAATGCGGTCCATTCCCAGCATGGTATTAGAAACCCAAAAGATTAGGAAAATTAAAAAAGAGAGATACCATTACATCTATTATTTACTTAAGCAATAACCCATGCCTGGGTGTGGGTAATGCTGGATTTACCCACGGTTGGTGTGGTTTGGTCACGAGGGCAAAGCCCAAGTGGCCAAACAAAGACAACCATGGGTAAATCCAGCATTATCCACACCCAGAAGTGGGTTATTGCTATTATACAATGACATTATTTAAGAAAAAAAATACTTACTTTTCTTAAATAATGGCATTGAATAATGCCCCTTTGCTGGCCTTCCTCAGCTGTCCAGTATTCTGTGGCAGTTGTGATGTATGGTTATGCAGTACATCAGAACTGTGTGTGTGGAAGCAATGGAGAAAGGAAGATCTCCGTTGCTTTTAAAGACTTGTCTTGCCATGTTAAGAAAGTTTAACATAACGAGATAGCTTTAAAAAAGCAACAGAGAAAGGAAGATCTCCGTTGCTTTTTTTAAGATATCTTGCTATGTTAAACTCATTTAACATAGCGAGATAACAGCAACTCCCCATATTCAAAAAAATTCTTGAAATTCAAATCACGTCTATAAGTGAACTGCAAAGGCCCCACTAATGTTGAATCAATATCAGTTATTTGTTGGAATTTTTCACATTCACGGTTCACAACCCTTCTTATAACATTCGAATCCCCATTGTAGTCCAGTATATATGAATCTTTCCTTTCTTTTAGCTCATTACTTGAACTCAACGTTCCAGTTTGTGGGGCATCCACCTGGTCTTGACCTCAAATGGGTGCAAACCTACCATTTCTCCCTTCACTAACCTCCCTTATGATTCGAATTTCAAGAATTTTTTTGAATATGGGGGTTCAAAAGGGTACACTGGTTCCAGCTTGAGAAATGGTACATATAAGTGTGGGGCATGTTCCCAATGCAATTATATTGTTAATGCTCCTTCTATTGAGATTCCTAGTAGGAAAAGAGAAATTAGGAGTAAGGTTTATGCCAATTGTAATAGTAAGGGTCTAGTTTACTTAGCCATATGTGAAGAATGTAGTTCTTTTTACATTGGGAAAACTGAACGTAAACTTAAGACCAGGATCTATGAACACTATTATGAGATCAGTAGGGCTAATTCTAGGAATGCATTATTCCGTCACAAGTTAATATGTTCACAAGCTAATTATTCCTTTTTTGTTCTTGAAATTGTGCCAAAAGAAATTCAGGGGGTATGTGGGAGGCAAAATTAGAGTACCGGGAACTGTTTTGGCAAATCATTTTAGAAGCCAACAGGGAACCCGGTTTAAATGATATGTTGTCCATCACATCAGTTTTAAAACTGAGATCAGCTAAGCTGTAAGGGCAGCTTTGAATGTCATTTTGTGTAATTCCACTAGAGGGCAGTGGTATATTTGTGAATTAATTTATTTTAAAATCATTTTATTTATCATATTTTTTATAACATATGTATTTCATATTCAAGTTTCATGTTTTTTAATGATTTTATATATTGGTATTGGACAGGAATTAAATATTAAAATTGATGTTATTCAGTTTATGTCTAATATACAGATTACAATAAGTATTTTGAGTTTTTTTATATACACATTAGTATTTTAATGACTGGATCATCCAATAGTATTCCGTTTTGGAATAGTGTCATAGTATTTAAATGGAATTTGTGTTTTGCAGTAGTATCTGAGGAAGTGATTTATACGAAAACGCAAACGTGTATTAGCAGCGTTAATTTGTATTAATAAACTGTGTCTGGTGATTTTCCGGCTCTCATTTGGCTGCTCGAGTAGATTGTGGCTGTTTTAAGTATTATACAGCAATTGGGCAGGTAAAAATCTTGGTTATAGTCAGGGTGTCCAACAGGGCTCTCTCCTAGGCCCTTACTTGTTTAGCTTATCCCCTGGATTCAGCAAACCCTGCATGGTGTGCAGGACTAGTGCAGGAGCTCCAGCAGGCAATATGTCTGCTGTGCGATCCAGGAATAAGCTATAGGGACGTGCATGAGCGCTCCTGCACTAGTCCTGCATGGACTCAGGCCCTGTATGCAAATTACCCCATTTGCAGGTGAAATCCATGCAAATGAGGTGAATTTGCGATGCTGGAAGCCGGCTATGCAGGACTAGTGTAATCTGCAGAAATGTACTCGGCCAGTAACCAAGTACATTTCTGCAAACTACAAAATGGAGCCATGACAGCTCCAAATAAAGGTGGATATTAAGTAGAAAGCATGCCAATGGCCAAATATATGGCCACCGGCATGGAAAACAGTTGCAAAAATAAAAAAATTAACTTTTGATTTTTTTAGTCGGTTTCGGCTGTTTAAGTGTAGGGCAGTGGCGGCCAAATGGGATCGGGCGAAAAATTAAAAAAAAAAACTAAAATAAGCATTCTAACCAAAATCACTATTTTGCCATTATACTCAATGGCCGGCAGAAGACAACATGGCCATTGAATAGTGGTTACTTAGGGGAGAGTCTCGGTGTGGGACCTATAACTATGCATCAACAGGCAATCCTATGCAAATGAGTGGAATGATACTGAATCCTAGATTTCCCCTGCATGCTAGTCAGCACCCAACAGTGTAAGAGCAGGAATAGCTTGGTGCAAGCCTAGGAGTTAGCTGACATCATAGGGGGGTTTGTCAGGTATACTGTAAGCGGACTGGAGCCCTGTGGCTCGGGTTTGCCCTTAGCATAGCAGAGCTAAGCAAGGGGGTATGTCTGAGGCTGCCTAGCACTCTTTACATTGCCTAAGTGGGTGTGCGTGCTGCGCACCGGGTTTTAAAGGAAAAAAAAAGTAAACCAGAAAATAGCAGCTCTGTGAACATTTGAGCACTGTGTTTGCGCGGCAAGCCCCAGGCTTAAACAGGAAGGCAATGGGAAGGGAAAGCAGTAGGAAGGTAATCAAGGAGAACTAGTATAGCTGGCAGGTGAAATGTATCAGAATCAGCCAATTACACAGGCAGCAGACCAGCCCGGCCCAGCCCAGAACACTACTATAAACTATGCAAACACCTTTCCATCTGTTTTTTCCCACATACTCTACACCACCGGTGTATACAAGTGGGGAATTTTTAACAAACAAAAGCAACAAAGCAATAGGGGCTGCAGTAGTTATCATACAACAACATGTGGAAGAGGCTGAGGGTGATGAGGATGAGAATGCTGTCGACCAACCCACAGTGAGGAGACGGAGAAGAGTGTACAGACCCAGGGTAACCTACCAGGGGCTGCATGAGCTGGAGATATTGGAGCACTATAGGGTGGACAGGGACCTCCTACAGCAAATTGTTAAGCTGTGTCGGCCATGCCTCACACACAGAACTAACAGAGGGAACTCATCCCAGTGGATACCAAGGTATGTGTAAGCCTAAGAATACTAGCTACAGGTACCTTCCAAAGGCCAACTGGGGATATCATGGGGATCTCACAGGCATCAGCATCCAGGGTATTCCACCAGTTCCTGGATGCCATGTCAGCACATGCCGGTAAGCACATATATTTCCCCAACACCAGTGAGGCATTGGCCAGCAATATGCATCTCTTCCACCAAATAGCAGAATACCCTGAGGTAGTGGGTGCTATAGACTGCATGCACATACACATCAAAGCACCACCCAGTGAGCAAGGTAGGGTCTACATCAACCACAAGGGCTTCCCCTCCATCAACTGCCAGGTCGTGTGCAATGCCCAAGGCATTATAATGAATGTGTGTGCTGGCTGCCCTGGAATCTATCACGGTTCCCACATCTGGCATCTGACACAGCTGTACCAGAAATTTTCCAGTGGGGACATCCCTTATGGTCACCTAGTGGGGGGTGCTGGTTACGCACTGAAGCCGTGGCTGATGACACCCATCAGAAATGCACACACACCTGAACAAGAACTCCATAATGAGGCAAACGCACAGACCAGAGTTATAATAGAGCATGTGTTTGGGATGCTCAAGTCACAGTTCCGGTGCCTGGACACATCCGGTGGAGCCTTGCAGTACTCCCCAGCTACATGTACTCAAATTGTCATCATATGTGCCATGCTACACAATATGGTCCTGCAGAAACAGCTAAAGTAGGAACAGCACGGGGCACGGCCACACAGCCCCCAACCATTGCCAAGGCCTGCAGAGGCACAGAGTGACTCGGAGGAGGAACAACCAGAACCTGCCCCAGTAGGCAGAAGGTGGTGTGCCCAGTATGCCCTGGCCTTGGCAAAGAGGCAACGCAAAGCACATATACTGACAAAGGAGGGACCAAGGGAATGACACCTCTCTCTGACTCGCACATACAGTAAAAGGGATGCCAAACATGACACTACCTGTGCTCAACCATGTATAGGGAGTTTTCTATGTGCATCCAACATAGGCAGCCCTCCAGCACCATCTTCAATACTGGCACACCCACAAGATAAGTCACTCTCCTTCCCAATTGCCGACTGGAATAGTATGTGTTGTTACCTGTATCTATGGTATGGATGTGAGCATGCACTGGAATCGGGTGACTGAATGGGATGCCAGCAGATAGTAGACACCTATAGTGGCAGCATGAGATCTGTAACAAATACTGGTGTCACCATAGTAGCCAGTACTACACATGGTGACAAAACCCACTGCAGGAAATGTCCTGGGCCACATATGTGTCCATATGACACACACATGCCAGTCAGGGAGGTTCACAGACCCAACAACAGTCTCAGCCAGCAGGACAGGTGTAGACAAACACAAACAAAGGCTGTGTTAAGGCCTCTGAATGATGTCTATGGGTAACCCCCCCCCCAGGCCTACACAAACAGACTACATCAGGTCAGGCAGTGGGATGTTAGTTCTGAAGGGTAGGAAGTCAGAAACTAATATGTAGGTCAATCAAACCTAAGACTTGTAGTACACTGATATGCCTCTAGTCAGCATGATAGGTTAGAAAACAGAAAGAAATGGAGTACCTGACATACAGTACAGTCATAGCAAATGAGTACAAGTGTCAGGTGTGCCCCCCAATCCTATGTAGAAATGCAGAAACAGTCAGGTGTGCCCCCCCACAATCCTATGTAGAAATGTAGTAACAGTCAGGTGTGCCCCCACAATCTGGTGTAGCAATGTAGTAACAGGCAGGTGTGCCCCCCAAATCCTATGTAGACGTGCAGTAACAGTCAGGTGTGCCCCCCAATCCTATGTAGAAATGTAGTAATGGTCTGGTGTGCCCCCCCAATCTGATGTACACACGTTGCAACAGTCAGGTGAGCCCCCCCAAATCCTATGTAGAAATGTAGTAACAGTCAGGTGTGCCCCCCAATCCAATGTAGACATGTAGTAACATGTATGTGTAGGTATAATACCAGTGGAGCACAGATGACCAGAGGTGGCCAAGGTAGCAGGATAGATTGTAGCATTTGTACAATATGCAGGTATGTGTGTGTTAGGTTGGTGTGTGTTTCATATTGTGTCAGAGTGGTCAGTATGGATGCATGTTGAGGTTTGACCTGGTGGCCATTGCTCACTACTGACGATGACAGGGCCAAGTCCTTACCACTGCAGTGCCAAAGACATTTCTCCCCAGTAGAACACATGCTAGCAGTGAGCCACTGTAAATGTATGGTTGTAATATGTCTCAACATCTGAAAGATGGACATGACATGACTGTTGGGCCAGATATATAAGCAGTACACAGGGAAAAGTACCCTAGACATACAGTATATAATGTGTAACCGTGTAATGGACACACCCTTGAAATTGTACATACTGGTATGCATCACATTATCTGGGCTTGTAATAGGGAATACCGATGTCATCTGGCCGAACACTTGCAGATCACAAAGGTGATAGGACTGATGTATTGGGAAACAGCTGATGTCCCTGCACAAGCCATCATAACTGGAATGCCCCATGCATGAATTCAACCACGGAATGTTGAAGCAATCCAAACACTTGGACCCACACGATGACAATTAGTCCCTTTTAGTGTATAAATCGACTTTATTAGAATTAATGTAAAAAAGTCAAATATAACCCCTGAGCATGGGATGTTGCACCAGCAGGAAAAATAAAAAATAATCAAAACGGCAACTGATGCTGGTGTCGAACGGCCTTAAACAAAATACTTCACTGGTAAACACCAACAGATTAAAATAGTGGAAAGAAACCTTCCACAAAGTCACTCCAACTAACCAGACTTCCAAAAATTCCAAGTAGAAATCACCACGCTAATGCTAGCAATGTGGAGCAGTAAATCCTTTAATCACAGTGAGCGCTTTCGCCATGCGGCTTCTTCAGACTGTTATAACATAACAAAGTGCAATGTGCCTACATCTATCATACTATTATGTATAACATTTTTTTTTTAAAAAAGATGTATATACACATATATACTTACTATGTATATTGCCCCATGCATATCTGTGAGTCAGATGCAAGTAGTGTCCATAGCACACATGCACCCAGCTCACCCAAATACCACCCACAGGTACCTCTGTGGTTGTTTCCCTGCTGTTGGGAATGGGTACAATATGACCCCCACCTGTGTATAGCAATATGAAAGAATGCAGCATGCAGTGCAGGTGTCCCATGCAAGTGTGTCCCTATCTGTAAATAGCACCCTGCCAGCATCCACACCACCTGATCAATACTGATAGAAAGTATTGGCATGAACACCTAGCACACCTATGCTGTCACCCCAACGGAATATACTGTATGGCAGTCTAGGACTGTAGGACTGACAGAATGCAATGACCTGCTACAGCTAGCCTGCATCACCACCAAATGGCCTACAGGCCTCTGCCAAAGGCCTGTGTCTCACCCGTACTGCCAATGTATGTTATGTCATGGACACCCAAATAACATCATAACACACTCCACATAAGCCATATACAAGGCCGTGTGGACAAACCAACAGTAACATGTCCACCATGCCCCACTGCATGAACTGTGGACCAACACCAAAACACAGCTGTGATGAGGTGACAACTTTAGGGAAAGTATCAGAGAATGTATGCATAATGTATGGAAGAGGATAGAATAATAGAGGGGGGGTGGGAGCATGGGCAGCATGGAATGTGCAAGGTCCGACACACAGCCATGTGCACATACTATCCCTGGCTGCAAACACAAAAATGGGTGGCTGCAAACCTGCCCATACACCACAATAGGGGTAATGTCCTGACTTATGACCCCTGCCTCTGGGTAACCTGTATGAATCTGTATAGCTATGAGGTATTGCCACAGCAAGATAAAGGCATATTGTCATGTCGATGGATGTACAGGTGTGGGATCCTCTGCCAGCACTGTACCAAGGTGCTGAACTGGATACACAGACCCAGCAGCAAGTGTCTGCAGCTCCCCCTCCAGAATGGCATAACTTTCCATGAATATGTAGGTGTTTGCCCACAATACTGGACACAGCTGCATTCACCCTGTGTTCCCCAGGACATCACTGTGAGCAAGAATGTCCACCTGACAGTACTTGAGGACATAAAACATCACAGTGTATAACAGTACACATGTCTGAATATCTCTGCTAATGCCAGTACCACATAGCAGAAGCAGCACAGACAGAATCAGCTACAGCACACACTATCCCTTGCACATGTTGACTCCATATTGCCAACTGATCTACAGATATCCTGCAGAAACAGTTTGCTACCTGTAGGTGTAGAACACAAGGTCTGCACTGGAGTACAAACTACTTGGAATGGATCCACGCATTCAATACAGAAGGGCATACTGGGCATCCTCACATATTTAGAGAAATGAAGGCAATGTCAGACAACAACATACTGAAAGGTCATAATGGGCATGCTTACACACTTAAAGAAATGGAGCCCATGTCTGCCAACAACAGTGGACCATACATATCTGAGAGTTGCAGATGTTAGTACATACACTCCTCAGTATGCACCAGTCATGCTTTGCACACACATTGGATAGGAATACAGACATATATCCAAGGACAACACACTATAATATGCCAAAAGTAGACATACATAGATATGTGGAAGAGAGTGACAGTGACAAAGAGCTTCCCATCATGTGGCCTGTCCCACCCAGCACACAGCCAAATGGCTACAACCACATGATGTGTAAATGTCACTCACTGTAGAAATTAGCCACTGGTATCCATCAGCATTACAGACTATGTGGTGCAAGTGCTAGCTGTGCAACATGACTGTACAAGGCAGTGATCATCTAGCAGTTGTATACATATACCTGCTGAATATAAAGCTGCGTGTGCCTGCGTGTGTTGTGTCTACCCCTAGATGAATGGGTTATGGCCCATGCACACACACTGCCCTCCCCATAGCCCTACTATGACAAGCCTGCTGATGTCATCCACTTTGAAATACACCTTTGGGAAAGGAGTAGCCCAATAATCTCTGTGGTGTGTCCTATAAATGTGTAATGCTGTAGTGTGAGAAACTAGCTAGGTAGGAGTTCTAATCCCAGACATGGCAACTGTGTGTGGGGGGGGGGGCAATGCTTTTCAGGCTAGTCACACTCACTACAATTCAAATGCCCTACTTTGGCAAGCCTGCTGATGTCAATCACTGTGAAATACACCTTTGTGAAAGGAGTAACCCAGTAATATCCATGGAGTGTCCTATAATTGTGTAATGCTGTAGTGTGATAAACTAGTTAGGTAGGAGTTCTAATCTCAGACATGGCAACTGTGTGTGTTTGTCTCTGTGTAGGGGCCAATGCTTTTTAGGCTAGTCACACTCACTACAATTCAAATGCCCTACTTTGGCAAGGCTGTTGATGTCATTCACTGTGAAATACACCTTTGTGAAAGGAGTAGCCTAGTAATCTCCGTGGCATGTCCTATAACTGCGTAATGCTGTAGTGTGATAAAGTAGTTAGGTTGGAGTTCTAATCCCAGACATGGCAAGTGTGTGTGTGTGTGTGTGTGTGTGTGTGTGTGTGTGTGTGTGTGTGTGTCTGTCTGTGTAGGGAGCAATGTTTTCTAGGCAAGTCACACTCACTTACAATTCAAATGCCTTACTTTGGCAAGGCTGCTGATGTCATTCACTGTGAAATACACCTTTGGGAAAGGAGTAGAATAGTAATCTTTGTGACATGTCCTATAAATGCGTAATGCTGTAGTGTGATAAACTAGTTAGGTAGGAGTTCTAATTCCAGACATGGCAACTGTATGTGTGTGTGTGTGTGTGTGTGTGTGTGTGTGTGTGTGTGTGTGTGTGTGTGTGTGTGTGTGTGTGTGTGTGTGTGCGTTTGTGTGTGTCTCTATCTGTGTAGGGACAATGCTTTTTAGGCTAGTCACACTCACAATTCAAATGCCCTACTTTGGCAAGCCTGCTGATGTCATTCACTGTGAAATACACCTTTGGGAAAGAAGTAGCCCAGTAATCTCTGTGGTGCATCCTATAACAGCGTATTGCTGTAGTGTGATATAGTACTTTGGTAGGGGTTCTATTCTCACACATGGCAAGTGTGGATGTTTGTGTGTGTGTGTTTCTTTGTGTAGGGAGCAATGCTTTTTAGGCTAGTCACACTCACTACAATTCAAATGCCCTACTTTGGCAAGGCTGCTGATGTCATTCACTGTGAACTACACCTTTGGGAAAGGAGTAGCCAAGTAATCTCCATCCCGTGTCCTATAACAGCGCAATGCTGCAGTGTCATAAACTAGTTAGGTAGAGTTCTAATCCTAGACATGGCAACTGCGGGTGTTTGTCTCTGTTTAGGGACCAATGCTTTTTAGGTTAGTCACACTCACTACAATTCAAATGCCCTACTTTGGCAAGGCTGTTGATGTCATTCACTTTGAAATACACCTTTGGGAAAGGAGTAGCCTAGTAATCTCCGTGGTATGTCCTATAACTGCGTAATGCTTTTGTTTGATAAACTAGTTAGGTAGGAGTTCTAATCCCAGACATGACAACTGTGTGTGTGTGTCTGTCTGTGTAGGGAGCAATGTTTTTAGGCTAGTCATACACACTACAATTCAAATGCCCTACTTTTTCAAGGCTGCTGACATCATTCACTGTGAAATACACCATTGGGAAAAGAGGAGCCTAGTAATCTCTGTGGTGTGTTCTGTAACTGTGTAATGCTGTAGTGTGATAAACTAGTTAGGTAGGAGTTCTAATCCCAGACATGGCAAGTGTGTGTGTGTGTGTGTGTGTGTGTGTGTGTGTGTGTGTGTGTGTGTGTGTCTATGTAGGGGGCAATGCTTTTTAGGCTAGTCACACTCACTACAATTCAAATGCCCTACGTTGGCAAGCCTGCTGATGTCATTCACTGTGAAATACACCTTTTGGAAAGAAGTAGCCCAGTAATCTCAGTGGTGCATCCTATAACAGAGTAATGCTGTAGTGTGATATAGTACTTTGTTAGAGGCTCTATTCCCACACATGGTAAGTGTAGATGTTTGTGTGTGTGTTCCTTTGTGTAGTGAGCAATGCTTTTTAGGCTAGTCACACTCACTAAAATCCAAATGCCCTACTTTGGCAAGGCTGCTGATGTCATTCACTGTGAAATACACCTTTGGGAAAGGAGTAGTCCAGTAATCTCTGTTGCGCATCCTATAACAGCTTAATGCTGTAGTGTGATAAACTAGTTAGGTAGGAATTCTAATCCCAGACATGACAACTGTGTGTGTGTGTGTGTGTGTGTGTGTGTGTGTGTGTGTTTCTGTGTGTGTGTCCCTGCCTGTGTAGGGGGCAATTCTTTTTAGGCTAGTCACACTCACTGCAATGCAAATGCCCTACTTTGGCAAGCCTGCTGATTTCATTCACTGTGAAATACACCTTTGGGAAAGAAGTAGCTCAATAATCTCTGTGGTGCATCCTCTAACAGCGTAATGCTGTAGTGTGATATAGTACTTTGGTAGGGGTTCTATTCCCACACATGGCAAGTGTGGATGTTTGTGTGTGTGTTTGTCTGTGTAGGGAGCAATGCTTTTTAGGTTAGTCACACTCACTACAGTTTAAATGCCCTACTTTGGCAAGCCTGCTGATGTAATTCACTTTGAAATACACCTTTGGGAAAGGAGTAGCCTAGTAATCTCCGTGGCATGTCCTATAACTGCATAATGCTGTAGTGTGATAAACTAGTTAGGTAGGAGTTCTAATCCCAGACATGGCAAATCTGTGTGTGTGTGTCTCTGTCTGTGTAGGGAGCAACGCTTTTTAGGCTAGTCACACTCACTACAATTCAAATGCCCTACTTTGGCAAGGCTGCTGATGTCATTCACTGTGAAATACACCTTTGGGAAAGGAGTAGCCTAGTAATCTCCGTGGCATGTCCTATAACTGTGTAATGCTGTAATGTGATAAACTAGTTAGGTAGGAGTTCAAATCCTAGACATGGCAAGTGTGTGTGTGTGTGTGTGTGTGTGTGTGTGTGTGTGTGTGTGTGTGTGTGTGTGTGTGTGTCTATGTAGGGGCAATGCTTTTTAGGCTGGTCACACTCACTACTATTCAAATGCCCTACTTTGGCAAGCCTGCTGATTTCATTCACTGTGAAATACACCTTTGGGAAATAAGTAGCTCAGTAATCTCTGTGGTGCGTCCTATAACAGTGTAATGTTGTAGTGTGATAAACTAGCTAGGTAGGAGTTCTAATCCCAGACACGGCAACGCTGTGTGTGTGTGTGTGTGTGTGTGTGTGTGTGTGTGTGTGTGTGTGTGTGTGTGTGTCTGTCTGTCTTTGTGGGGGGCAATTCTTTTTAGGCTAGTCACACTCACTACAATTCAAATGCCCTACTTTGGCAAGCCTGCTGATTTCATTCACTGTGAAATACACCTTTGGGAAAGAAGTAGCTCAGTAATCTCTGTGGTGCGTTCTATAACAGCATAATGCTGTAGTGTGATATACTACTTTAGTAGGGGTTTTATTCCCACACATGGCAAGTGTGGATGTTTGTGTGTGTGTGTTTGTGTAGGGAGCAATGCTTTTTAGGCTAGTTACACTCACTACAGTTCAAATGCCCTACTTTGGCAAGCCTGCTGATGTCATTCACTTTGAAATACACCTTTGGGAAAGGAGTAGCCCAGTAATCTCCATGGCTTATCCTATAACTGCTTAATGCTGTAGTGTGATAAACTAGTTAGGTAGGAGTTCTAATCCCAGACATGGTAAATCTGTGTGTGTGTCCCTGTCTGTGTAGGGAGCAATGCTTTTTAGGTTAGTCACACTCACTACAATTCAAATGCCCTACTTTGGCAAGGCTGCTGATGTCATTCACTATGAAATACACCTTTGGGAAAGGAGTAGCCTAGTAATCTCCATGGCATGTCCTATAACTGTGTAATGCTGTTGTGTGATAAACTAGTTAGGTAGGAATTCAAATCCCAGACATGGCAAGTGTGTGTGTGTGTGTGTGTGTGTGTGTGTGTGTGTGTGTGTGTGTGTGTGTGTGTGTGTGTGTGTGTGTGTGTGTGCATGCGTGTGTGTGTCTATGTAGGGGCAATGCTTTTTAGGCTAGTCACACTCCTTACAATTCAAATGCCCTACTTTGCCAAACCTGCTGATGTCATTCACTGTAAAATACACCTTTGGGGAAGAAGTAGCCCAGTAATCACTGTGGTGCATCCTATAACAGCATAATGCGGTAGTGTGATATAGTACTTTGTTAGGGGCTCTATCCCCACACATGGTAAGTGTGGATGTTTGTGTGTGTGTTTCTTGGTGTAGGGAGCAATGCTTTTTAGGCTAGTCACACTCACTAAAATTCAAATGTCCTACTTTGGCAAGGCTGCTGATGTCATTTACTATGAAATACACCTTTGGGAAAGGAGTATCCCAGTAATCTCCATTGCTCATCCTATAACAGCATAATGCTGTAGTGTGATAAACTAGTTAGGTAGGAGTTCTAATCCCAGACATGGCAACTGAGTGTGTGTGTTTGTGTGTGTCCCTGTCTGTGTAGGGGCAATGCTTTTTAGGCTAGTCACACTCACTACAATTCAAATGCACTACTTTGGCAAGCCTGCTGATTTCATTCACTGTGAAATACACCTTTGGGAAAGAAGTAGCCAAGAAAGAAGTAGTAGTGTGTCCTGTAACAGCGTAATGCTGTAGTGTGATATAGTGCTTTGGTAGGGGTTCTATTCCCACCCATGGCAAGTGTGGATGTTTGTGTGTGTGTTTTTTTTTGTCTGTGTAGGGAGCAATGCTTTTTAGGCTAGTCACACTCATTACAGTTCAAATGCCCTACTTTGGCAAGCCTGCTGATGTCATTCACTGTGAAATACACCTTTGGGAAAGAAGTAGCCCAGTAATCTCTGTGGTGCATCCTATAACAGCGTAATGCTGTAGTGTGATATAGTACTTTGGTAGGGGTTCTATTCCCACACATGGCAAGTGTGGATGTGTGTGTTTTGTTGTCTGTGTAAGGGTGCAATGCTTTTGAGGCCATTCACAGTCACTACTAACCCTAATGACCTTCTTTGCCAAGCCTGCTGATATTATACCCAGTGAAATACACCTTTGGGGAAGGAGTACTCCAGTAATCTCCGTGGCACATCCTATAACTTCGTAATGCTGTAGTGTAATAAACTAGTTAGGTAGGAGTTCTAATCCCAGACATGGCAAGTGTGTGCCTGTGTTTGTCATTAGTATTCAGTGTGGAGGTGGCTGTGAGTGTGTAACAACTGGACTCATTGTGGAGTGGGTACTTCTTATATGGTGGCCCTATTATATGTCACAATGTCCACCTTACAAGGATAACAGATGTGAAATTGCCGAGAGGCTGGGGTGGCAATCCATACCCCTACATGTGACATCAAGGCCTGGTGAACAAAGTTAGTAACCCTTGTATTACACAGAGAACACTCTCAACCCATGTCTCATACACAAACACACTTGCCTAGGCAACAACTGCTATGTTTGTAGTAGCCTGCATATCGCCCACAGATAGTAGCCAATGGTGTGATTGCCAAGGGAGCCCGCAGGATTTTTTGCTGGGGGGTGCAAACCCAGAGCCCGCCCATGCAGCCCCACCCCCTCCACTCACGAAGTCTCCCACGTACCCATCACAGGTCCCATTACTTGGCTATTTATCCCCATTTGCCATAAACACTTTTCAACATTCTCAGTGTGCATACTGTTTTATGCTTTACTTCTACAATGATTACAGATATCTGGATTTAATTAAGAATCCATGATAAGTTTTTTTTACATACCCCATGTTACAATGTAAATTGCAACTACCTCAATGGAACTTTCAGCTGGCAGCCCTTTTGAATTCTGATCAAGAAGGCTTGGCTGTTCAGTTCTCTATACTGGAATAATTTCTCATTCATTGCTAATAATCATTTTATTTACTTGGGTACTAACAGAGTTTTCCTTTTTACCTACCATAAAGACAAGGTATTTGTTTTACCTCAAAATACTTCCCCTTGTTTTATTTATTTATTTATTTATAAGTGACTTAGAAACAACTACTGGGGAATAGTGTTCATTAGCTCAGTATTTCTCATGTAGGACACTAAACTGAGTCCCATGAGCCTGTTCAGATCATACAGATTTAAACATATTAGTATATAACACTAGTGTTCTTTGGCTTCCAAGATTAGCTCTCAGTAACACAAGTTGCTGTTTAAATAAAAACTGGCATTCTGTGCTCTGAATGCACAACACATTATAGCTGTATTTAACATAAACTGTGGGTAGTCACTAAATTATGTATATCTTTTAATTAATGGTTAATCAAGCATTTTTTCATAATCCCAACATTGACACAGCTGCAAATCATCACTTCATCTTTTTAAAGATAATTCCAGTAGCCCTAATATATGCACATTTTTTATTCTTTTTTCAAGATTAGTTTTACTGAGTGGGCGAGGGAAATTCTGGGTGTTTTCTGCTTTTGTGTGGTTGACCCTTAGTTATATGAAACTGGGTCTGCATTATCAGTGATGTGAACAACTTCATTATATACTTAACTAAAAACTTTAGACATTTTTTCTTGACACAGCCATTACAGTATCCTTCTTGTTACTGTGATAAACAAGAGTAGCCATGCATAAGAAGTGTACAGATTTATACATATGATTATAATATATACATATTGTATTAATTATAATATAAAATAATTTAATTATATCCCTTCTATAATATAGCACCACTTGTTAGACTATGTTTTAAATTTATAGTTTTGAATGTTTTTCCAGCAAGCAATGAAACAAAACATATGAACCAATAATGACAAACTGCCCAATTCAGAACATTTCAACCATAAAAGGCCACTTAAACATCTGTCATTACAACCCACCAATGTCAGTCAGTATGCACAATCTCTGCAGAAGTAAAAGTCATCTGAATAATTCCACATTAAAGAGATCTGAAACTAATGAAGAGGCTGTTGCTAGAAAACAACTTTATATTTCAGGGTTTCATCTACAAATTCAGTGCCTACTGCCATTAAATAATAAATTGCCCATGCTACATTAAAAAAATGGTAAGCTGGTATATTGCAATAGGGAATGGGTGGCAAGCTGAAAAACTGGTTCATAGTTACTAGGCATTTCCTTCAAATGAGGACATACTCAGGACTGCAGTACCCCATCTCCTTAAAATACAAATCTACATGCTGTGGTAGTAGAACCTATAGCCCTCTACATCAAGATGCAAGCATGCTACCTGCTGTGCTACTAACATTGCTTTAAAATTCTATATGACAATAATGATACCATTTGCTGAACAAAACAGTTGTACATTTTAAGCAAACTTAGCATGAGCAGCAGTAAATTTATCTTCCCTTGAAGCTCACAATTCCTTAAAAACGCACTTGAAAATAAATTCCACCTGCCAACTCTAACTAGGGCATTTCACTCTTTGTCACACACACACACCTCATCGTCTTAGTGCAAGAAATCTGGACAAAGCCTAAAATAAATAGGGACAGATTATAAATATTGCCCTCATGAACTTAGAAAATTGGTAAAACTAACAGAATTTGTTAGTATGCATTTTTCTAAAGGATATGACATCTAAAACTCAAATGTCTTACTATTTAGCAACTTCAATCCTTTTAGGAGGAATATGGGGCAAAAATCTGGACATTCTGCAAAAACCTGGACAGCTGTGGGGTATGCTACCTCACTCTTTTACATAAATACACACACTCACAAAGGCCCCAAACTAGGGACACATTTAGAAAGTAGCTAGAACAGAATTTGTGTTAATATCCTTCAGAAAATCCATTCTAAGTCTGAAACTCAAATGCATGTCATTATTTAGTAACTTTAATCCTTAGCTCATCTCAGTGATTTGTCAAAAACAGAATGTTTATGATGAACAGACCAAAAATATAAGGCAAAAATCTAGACATTTTAAGGATACTAAAAAAAAACAGAGACAAATATAAATGACCGCAATCTTTGGTTTTGCTTTCGAATTGAGACAATTTATCATGCATGCAGAACAGGCCCTGTTCTGCTGATGGAAGACAAGATTTGCTGTAGTAGAAATGGTGATTGAAATCTATGCTCTTGAGCATTACTCACTGGGAGAGCTGTTATGAAAGTCTTTTTTTTTCACACCATCCCCACGTTTGCTATGTAATTCAACAAACATGTGTTTTGTGTGCATTTTCAGTTTCGTATAGCTGTTTTAACAAGTTGCCTAACGAAGGAAATGAGGCTTTAAAAGCCTATTTAAGATATCTGTCTTTGTCAAATAAAAAGATTAATCACCACATTTTTACTCTGAACTGACAAGAACAAATAAAAATATTGCACATAATTGTCACACCACACCTAATTTTACCCCATTTTTAGAACAAATAGTGGCCTATGTTTCATTGGTTTGAGAAGCGGTGAATCATCACTTTCTGCAGATTTTTTTCCCTTTACTAAGTGCTAGTGAAATAAATAGATACATCCCAAAAGCTGCATATGACTTAAAGGAAACTAGGGCTGCCTATTTCATCCCAGTTTTAACTTTGGGTCATTAAGGAACATTCACTATGTACTGATTTTTCAGGGATCTCTTTCAAATTCCTTCAGGTAAAAGAAATGAGGAATTTTATAGCATGCAATTAGTTATCAGTTCTTCATAAATGTTAATGTGGTCTTGAGTATGTATGAGTGTGACCACATCATTACATGAACATCTGAGTGGTGACTGGTGCATATATATATATATATATATATATATATATATATATATATATATATATATATATATAAATAATATATATGTTTGTGGATAAATGTGTGTGTGGGTGTGTGTCTGTGCATCTGTGAGTGGATTTGTAGGTATGTATATGGAAAAGTATGTGTCTGTTTGCCTGTCTTGTCTACGTGATGATTGTTTCTGTAGGTATGATTGTGACTCTGTGAGTGTATTTGCCAATGTGTGAGTAGCAATGAAGTAGAGCAAATACATTATGACATAGTGATGTTTGTAAACAAATCTTCAGAACAGTGGAAAAATGCACTTGACGTTTATATAGTTTGGTGGGAAAAGCATGCATTTTGCTTTGTAAGGTCATTACAGAAAAATTCAAATGATCTACAGAATGTAGCAAACCATTACATGCTCTTAACAGTAATAGCAGCATGGTTTGAAAAGTCACTTTTTTTTGCTGGATAATTGAGACACCCACCCTTCCATAGATTGCTATTGGAATTTAGCACCTATTTTCATTTAGAAAACCTATAAATCTAATTATATACGTCTTAAAATGCACAAACGTAGACTTTTTAATGTTCTTTCTTATCAGTAAACATTTATGTAACAAAGCATTCATGTTATATCGGTAAGCTCTACACACACACACACACACACACACACACACACACACACACACACACACACACACACCTACCTACTTCTTACATCCACACACCCCTACCTATTTCTTACACATACCTCTTAAACACTTAAAACACACAAGCATACACCTACCTCTCACTTGTACATTCAACCTTAATAAATGCCAATAGCATCTCCTCCCACTTCTCTGAAACATAAATCATGGCTTAAAACAATTATCCTAATTTACACACCTTCTCCCTACCTGCAATCTCTCCTATGATCCCAGGACAGACAACAGAGTAGGGAGTGGAACAATGCCAATCTTAATCCTAAGATTATTGTCAAAGACAATGCCACCATGGACTCCAGTCTCAACTGGATACTTTTAAAGTTCTACTGATTTAAAAACAAGCCACTCTTACTTGCCATCACTTATGTTCTGCCCCCTTCTCTCAACAGTTCAAACCTGACATCATAATTTCAGCCTCACCAAAGCATAACTCATTCTTAAAAGTCATTTCAACCTCTCTTAAGCATAAATAACATGCCCAGATTCCTTCCTGATCTTGGTCTCATTCAATTACTTGCTGAGACAACACAACTTAATCTATATTCTAACCACCACTCCCTCCTCGATTTTCTAATTATCAACAATTCCACCATAACCATTCATTCCCACTTTCAATGATTGTCTGCCTTCAAACCTGGTAATAAAACTCTAAAAAAATAATCAGTTAAGTAAAACTCATTCAGACCAAATTAAAATCACATCTCTTCTCTATAAACAGATCTCTCTCACTTTTTTTCTCAACACCCCAACAAGACAGCCACACCCTAACTCATCTTCAGCTTCAAGAGAAATTATTTTCTCTAACTAATATTATCCAAACACAGAAAACTGTCTGGCTGACAAATGAGCTTAAGCACCTTCTGAAGTTCAGATATGGATTGTAGCACAACTAGAATCACAACGTAATCCTCTAGACTAAGGAACAGTTTGTCACATTACATAATCTTTCCAAGCAATATTTATGCAGGCATAAAACCAGGCAACCTAATTTTAAACAGTTTTCCACACTGCGGAAACTTAAATGTTTTTGGCAGGAGCTAAATCATCATATTACAAAATGTCTCCTGATAATCTATACTGTTTTGAATGCCAATCTACCTCAACTCAACTCAGACTATTCTACTCCTTCCATTCAGTTACCTCCCACCCTCACACATTCATAGCACCCATTCTGCTTTAAATAGGTAAGCTGCAAACAAGTTGAACCCCTGCTGGACCAGATTCATCTGAATGCCACCACAGGACCTGACCATCTTAATCATAGATTTATATGCTACTGCAAATATTACCTTACCATTCCTCTACTTGAACTATATAATGTCTATATAACTAAAAATATTCTCCATCTGGAAAACAGCATTAGTGAAACTGCTGCCAAACAAACAAAGCCTGTAAATGCCTCGCAACCATGTCCTATTTTACATATTTTTAGTAAAATTTGGGAAAAGATTATACAACCTTCTCTCCTTAAAGCAACATGGCTTTTGGAGAGGCAGAGCTAGCCAACCAGTGGTGTAAACTATGGCTCTAGATGATTGTCACTGTGTTGAAGTGACATCCCAACCCCATGTGCAAAATAGGAAAAAAGGCAATGTGGATGGATGAAAGGAACACTACCATGATCCTCTATGAACCTTAACAGATTGGAAATTTCCAATCATCAACAAAGGCAAGCTTACTTCCTTGCCTACTCACTTTTCTCTGTTTGATGAGTGTCTGTGACAATCTTAAAAACTACTTACACAAAATTTCTAACCTAGTCAAAAAAAAAATCAGGAATAAAATACTGCATACTTCACATAATAGTGTTTCACATAATAAAACATAGGTTTACAGATGCCTTATTATCATTGTGTTCAGATCAAATCTTATAGACTTCCTTATTACACCACTTCCTAATGATTCAAGAACATTAATGTTAGGAATGAAAAATATTTTTTAGAAGAAAGTTAGTTAGTAAACTTACAACTGACAACAAGTGCAGCATTAATCAAAAGGGCTGAGGAAAAAACATAAAACAAAATAAAACACAGCACCTTAGAAAACATTCTCAAACAGATTTCACCCTACTAGCCCCCCCAAAAAATGAAACTACATTACCGCAGTCCAAACGTGACATCTCGTCTCCTGAAATTCAAATTCCATGTGGAAGATAATGTAATCCATCGGTTGCACAGACAGAGAAGATGTAAACAGGTCGCAAACACCTGCTCCATCTGTGCGACTATACGTAAAGGGTGTTCTTAAAGAAGAACGCCCTTTAAAAAAAAAAAATGAAAATTAATCTCCCGGCCAGCCGGTTACAGGGGGGTGCAAGTGCACCCCCTTGCACCTGCCTGCAGGTGCCCATGGTGATTGCAGTGGACTACAGATGGCATGGCACCCTGTCCATCAGTACAATAGGCACATACATGCAGACAGTGTGCCTTCACTATGTTCCCCACTGGGTGCCTGCAACACCTGTGGTGCCATCAAATGTGACCCACAAAGGACATACCATAACTTAAACACATGCCCTGTATGGACAGATGCCACTGACACCAGGGAATACCTGTATCATGCTATCAATGTAGGTGCAGGGTCAACCTGCTGTCCATTACGAGTTCCCGGCACATGAGGCCAAGACAGGCACATCTGATGATAACAATCTATGTACACAACATGGGCCAGACAACCCAGGTACTGTTCCAGATGTCACTGTACATGCATGTTGGACCTGTGTACATCCCAGATAGCGTCCATGTCATGGACTAAAGAACACATACATGGCAAGCATTGCATAGCAATGGCCACACACAATAGTTACCCAGGTGACTGGATGGTGACTACAATACCAACCTGTGTGGGCCAATCCAGACATTACACCCCTGAGCCACACTGCAGACCATTGTCGTGTGGCCTGATGCCAAGGTATACCCTTCACTTAGCCTTGTATAGCCTTCTGCCACAGTCAACCACTACATACTCATGAAGCAATGCACACATGCATGTCAGTACTGGCACTCTGTGTCTGTGTGTGTGGTGTATGATGCTTTTGACCACATTCATACTCACTACAACCCCCATTGGCATACTGAAGCATGCTGTCTGATGTCAGACACCTTCACATACCCTTTGCCCATATAACCTCTGGATAACCCCTGTGGTGCATGTGATACCTGCACAGTACTGTATTGTGGCAAACTAACTTGTTAAGAAGTGTATTCCTGACCCTGCCAAATGTGTAAATGTGTGTGAGTCCCTGAGAGAGTGTGGCTGTGTTGATGCTGACACCTGTTCATGTAGACAGGCACGTGTACTACACCAACCGTATCACTACCATATCACTGTTGCAGATGTCACTCACCATCACATATACGTTTGGACAGCTCAACATGTAAGCTATGTGGTGTACGCAATAACTGCATAGACATGTGATAGCAATACATAGTCAGTCAGGGGTTTGAGACCCTGTACAGGTAGGTGTGTGACATAAACATGCTTAGGTTTTACTCTCCCACCCCCTCCCTGACTTACTTTGTCTGTGTCTGTCTCCCTCACTCCCTCTCTGGTGGATGTGGAGAACTACACCTGCTTTGCTTAGGCAGCAGCATGTGTTTTGTAAGTGATGCTCATGATCAGCTGATGGCATCTGCACAAATTGCAGCCCTCCTCTAGCTGATTGCATGTGGAACAGCTGTGGTAACATTCCCATAGCCAATTGCATGGAAACACACTCCAGTATCTAGGAACATCATGTTAGTGTTGGGCCTTTTTATTCACTGTGAGCAGGAACTAGAGCTGGTGTTTGGCAAACAGTATCACAGATGGATTTGGGATTTACCTCTAACAACATACACTGTGGAAACAGGCCAACACACAGGAGGGGGATATGCCTGACATGACTACAGAATGAAAGTGTTACTATTCTGTATTTGGAGCAATGTTGGTTTAACAGGGTGTGTGTGGATATGGCTGGTCTGCATGTTTTAATACCTGTCATGACAGTGCTATGTTTTTGAGGACCCCCCCCCCCATCTGTAGGGTCATCTGCATTCTGGGCAGTGTGTGGTGCCTTTTGTTTCTTGTGTTGCTCAAAGAGTACCTATCTGAGAACTGCAGAAGCATAGTGTGAGGATTGCAGTCAGTACATTGTGACAGCCATGAGAGTTACTGACTTCATATCCCTCATAGCACATATGTTACAACAAACCCTGTTCACAACAGTAAATGTATGTGGTTATCACAGCAACATGTCGATATTGGCCCTGTATTTGTGCCTCCAGCCACAACTCTGTCAACCTTTGTACATATGTAATGCAGTAAGAGGTGCATATGTTCTGTACACCATTATTTATTGACGTCATATCTGATAACAAGCCAGTGAGATATCAGACTGCTACACATGTTATGTATAGTAGGTGTTATATTTGAGGACATAACCTGGGCATTCTGTGATTGTGTGTAGAGTACTGAGGTCTGTGTACTTATGGTGACTGTTGACAGTGTGTGTATTGCGAATATATACCTTGGCCTGTGTACAGACTGTGGTAGATGTCATTGTTCTTGGTCCTGTTCTATCTGATGTTAAATGCTGCTCCAGTGTATGGTACCCTATCGGCTTACATGTTTGTAGGGCCAAACACACACATGTCCCATACCACAGACAGGCATCGGACCACACTGTGTAGTGGCCCAGTATATGTAGGGTTACTGTGTGGGTGGCACATATGAGGATGGTGTTGATCAGACAGTCCCATATACTGTAATATTAAGCTAGCTTACCATATGTGGCTGTGGCTGTGTTCACATTGGTTGTGGTTATGCACTTTCACACAGGTATCTATTACTCTGTGCTGTGACATGCCTGTAGAGCCTGCTATATTTGCAGGTACATGTGTATTCCCCCATAAGAAATGTAAGCCAGTGTGGTGGCAGTCTGCCTGTAGCTTGCACAGTGCTTTGTTACATGTCTAGCAGCTTAGTATACTTACCCAGTGTGATGTTATGTCCAGATATTTGGCAGATGTACTGCTGCCAGGCCACCATAACTGTCATGTATTTCTGACAAACCAATGGGATGCTGTACATATGTATGCCACAAACTAGTGGGTAGTATGTGGCCATGTGACCTCTGCACCAGCGGTTATTATGTGTCAGGACAGACAGGAGTGTGTGAATGCATAACCTATGAGATCAAATGTATCCCAGTATTTATGTGATATACCCATCCACATAGCTGTTAACATCCACATTGTCAGGCTTGGTCCACATGTCTTGCACTAAGGGGTTCTGTATATACCTCTGGACTGACCAGAGTATGTCAGGCTGTCCACATTTATTGGCCATATCTCTGCTGTAGTCCGCAGGATTATTACTGTGTTAGCAGTGGTACTGTACTATGATGTCCATAGGATGTCTGTCAGTTGCCAATGGCACACATGTTAAAAGCAGATGTGACCTCCCACACACAACATGTCTGTTACGTCAACCCCTATTACAGTAGCAACAGTCTGCATATATACCTGCAGTACATACCTGACATCCCCTTGCATTAAGAGGTTGGGACTATTGGGGCTGAGGTAGGACTCCACTCCATGTTCTGGACATATGGTGAATATATATGTATATATAATTATCCATATATCTATATAGATATATACACATATACATATCGACATACATAGATGGATATGTATATGTATATATATATATATATATATATATATATATATATATATATATATACATATAAACACTCAAATATATACATATACACAGCAATATATGTCTACACATATACAGATAGAGATCCATATGCACGTATATTTATGGATATCTACATATATATTGACAGTAATAGGTATATCAGGATAGATATGTATACACATATAGTTATAGATATCTACATATATATCTACAAAAATAGGCATATCTGTACACATAGGATGTGCATACATATATAGCTATATATTTGTATATCTATATATAATCTCTCTTTCTCCCTCTCTCTCTCTCTATATATATATATATGTATATACAAAGAGATCTACATATGGCCATATATATGATGCACTATACAGATGTGTATACAGACATATGTATGAATAAACATGTGTATGCACATGTATATGTATATATCCATATTCCTGTCATGTGTAAACATCACAGTTGTATATACCTTCCCAGCTGTATCTCACCGTATGTATCTGATATGTGTACATTATGATAAAACAACACATGTGATGCAACAGTCATATTAATAACAAGTACTACACAATTGTGGAAGTAAAGGCAATCAATATGTGTATTGACAGATATATTGGAAAAAGAACAGCTGCCTTCACAGTGGTCATGGTGTAGTGGTTATGTGCTGTGACTATAGTGTACAGGGTCCTGGGTTCAAGACCTGCAAGGGCTGTTCATTTTGTTGCTGGGCAGAACAAGGGCTGTCAGATACAGAGTGGTTAAGGCAGTTTTGAGCAGCTTTAAGCATGTTTGTGCAGGTTTGTGTGAAACTAAGTGGTGCTAAGCTACGGGTAAACATAAGGGTGCCTACACAGTATAGGCTTCGCTTACCAGTGTGCAAATCAGCTTAGGTGTTATATTGGAGCAATGTTGATACCTGCTAAGCATGGCTTAGCCCTGGTAACCAGTTCACACCACCCAGTCCAGTAATATAGCAGGGTAATGACATCTGTAATAAGTGTATGTAATGCCATGTACAATACATGCACCTATGTGCTGTCATTACAGTAGCAAGGGGTGTGAGTGTCATGTCAGGGACACAGAAGTATATGAGGCCTGTACAGCACTGTTATCCATGTGAATGTGTTACGTACAGGGGTAGTAGCCCAGGGTATGTACTGTCACACTGGAATGTAGTGTATCATGGCAGTACTACTGTTGGCAGTGCTTTCCCAGGCAAGAGTAGAGTGCTAAATGTAGTACTGACAACAGGCACACCTGCAGGCATCGCTGGACTCTGAGGCCTCCCTGTTGTATCCCTGGTGTGTGAGCTGTGTTACAGTATATATCCCCTACTGGATAATGATCTGACATAAAGCGTTCTTTAGCTATGTCAAGAACCTAAGTGGGAACTCTCAGATCTGCTGTGAGTTGGTGCAGAATGGCACAAAATACACTAAACTGACTGATATTGCCAACATTTTGGCAGACAGATTCAGTGCAAACTTCACACCCCTCTCACCCTCTAAAGGGCCCATAACCATACCAGAAGAATGTAAGGCCCCGGCAATCACTGACACACAGGTTAAAACAGCCCTATCCAAAGCCAAATACACAGCCTCAATGAGACCGGACGGTGTCCCAGGCTGTGTCTTACAAGAGCTCCAAAATGAACTAACCCCTCACCTAAACACACTGTTCAAACTCAGCCTCTCTACAGGCTACATACCTACAGAGTGGTGCACAGCAGCAGTTATCCCACTCCACAAAGGTGGCACCACAACGAACCCCGGGAACTATCGCCCTATAAGCCTGACTAGCCTGGTCTGCAAGGCTATGGAGCGCATCATCATGGAACTCATTAACAGAGACATTGGGTACCTCCAAACTTTGGACCCCACCCAGTTTGGCTTTGTTAAGAGCAGATCATGCCTCCTAAACCTGGTGGACTTTCTTGAGACAGTTACCAAGGCATTAGATGAGGGTAAGGAGGTCCACACAGCCTACCTAGACCTCGCAAAGGCTTTCAACACCATTCCCCATTCTGATATTATAGACAAACTCACCAACCTGAACATTAACCCTTATGTCATGAGATGGGTTGCAAATTGGCTCACGGACAGAACCCACATGGTGAGAGTTGCAGACTCTAAGTCTGACACTAAACTGGTTACAAGTGCCATCCCCCAGGGCTCAGTCCTAAGACCCCTCCTGTTCGGTATATACTTCTCAGAGGTACAGGCAAGCACAGGAAGACTTTGGCTGACCAAGTTCACAGACAACTGCAAACTAGGGGCCATAATTGATTCCCCAGCTGATACAGACACCCTCCAGAAGGGTCTCACTGAGACAGATACCTGGTGTCAAAATCATGACCTCAAGCTGAATGCCAAAAAGTGCATAGTCATCCCCTTTGGAAAAAACAAAGTACCCATGAACTACCACATAGGTGGTAGTCCCCTAAATACAGAAAAGGTACTGAGGGATCTGGGGACCCAAGTAGATAGCAATCACTCCTTTGATAATCATATTGCCAAGGTGGTTCGAAAATCCTTCTACGTGGCCCACCTAATCTCAAAATGGCTCTCATCTAGAACAAAAGAGGTTATTGTGCCTCTCTACTCATCACTTATTAGACCCATTATAGAATACAATGCCCCATTTGGGATGTACCTTCCAAGACACCTGCAACAGCTGGAAAGACCACAAAAGTACCTCACCAAGAGGATTACTGGCCTCAAACAGATTACCTATGCAGCCCGACTAAAGAAACTCCAGCTGTACTCGGTTGCATACTGCTTACTCAGAGGTGATCTCTGCTTGACATACAAGACCATGTCCAACCCAGAATTAATGGATATGCTCCACCTAAAAAAAAAAAACAATCCCTCAGAGCTACATGCTCTATAGATATAAACCTTACCACAACAATATATAGGACATGCTGGAGGGATAGATTCCTGACCCAGAGACTCCCCATGCTTTGGAACAAGATTCCAATATACATCAGGCAGAGCCCCTCACTAGCACTCTTCAAGAGGAACCTTGACGGGTGGATAGGAAACAGAAAATTTACCCTGGGGATCACTGCAGTGGCTCTGCTGGACAGAGGTGCAGGGAACTAATGGCTCTGCTGGTCAGAGGCACAAGGAACTAATCTAAGGGGTTGGCTAAAGCTAACACACTCTGGCTAGGCTTATAAATGCCCTTGGGTAGATAGCCTAGTACTTACCTATGAACCTATGTGGAATGTAACTGTAGACTACCGTCTGTACAGCACATGTTAGTGAGGGCTTCCAACATGTAGTTAATGGTATACATAGTGTTGTCAAATGTCTGTCTGTCAACACATTCATCCTACTGCATAGCTACTTGCCAAGCTGATGACTGTCAGTCCCTGTACAGATGTGCAGATGGCAGGTATCCAGCTGGGATATGTACAGGCAACCTATGCTTGATTTACACTTACATGTCTGCCCAGCTGTGTAAGAACTGGCACATATAGGAGACAACACCCTGTATGCACCATGTGCCATGGGTACCTTCACTATACTACCACAGTCAACAGAACATGCTTGGGTACAGGTTTCCATCACAGACACTAACCATGTGCTGTAATACATGTTACATACATGTCAACTTGATCACCTCAGTAACCATGTGTAGGAGGCACCCAGAGGATTGGCTGATGCATGTCACTCTCACCCTGGGAGTTACCACAGTGGTGTCTGTCGATAGATTGCCTGCTGCCACATAGTAGGTGGCAGGATACCACTGTACACACATCCTCTACACAACCCATCTCTCCATGAACAATAGCTAGGTACACAGCAATGACCACCTGCAGCAATGCACCCCAGTACTGAGACATGTGTACATGTGCATTACTGAGTATAGCAGTGTCTGTGTGTTAGCACACCTGTACTTGGGAATTCCATGAGAGCCTTCACAACCACCGCAACACCTATTGCCTTAGTCAGTTGTGGCTGCTGCTCTATGGGACATTACATGTACCCTGTTACGGTCCTCTCCATACCAGCTACATGAGCCTTGCAGTACCAGCACAAAAGTGTTGTACAAATGTGTCGATAGGCATGGGATAGCCATTGAGTTCTGGCAAGTGTGTGCATGTGTGCATGTCCGTATATCTGTAGGGTACAGCATTCTGAGGCCACATACTCCTATTACGCTACCCATTGCCACACAGTAGTACAGATAGTGTTGTTGCTGCCCATAGGTGAGGCATGACAATGCAACACCCTACTATGCCTGTGGCATGGGAATTAGATGTACATCCCTGTAGTACCACTGTTGGGATATACAATGGATTTTATTGCAGTCATAGGCAATGTGTGATGGTGGGTATGTCAGAGTGTCATCATGGGTTTCAGGGAGTACAATATCCACTGGGGGATGTGGGTGCTGTATGCACTGTCATTACACTGAGGTATACCCAGTATATGTCCCATGTACCACTTTATGGTTACCACTGTCACCATCAACCATACAGGTAACTGTTATGCATGTACTGTGTGCAGCTTGCCTGTAACACACTGGGCACACGGTCAAGTTAGTTAGCAGCGATAGGCCCAGGTTTCTTGGATGTGTATCTGTCTGTTATGTGTCTGTTAATGTATATATGAAGGTATTTCACACTATGTATTGTCCATATACACCCATTACATCCCCCATTAGCATACTGTACATGTCTGGGGATGTTCTGCATGTAACATGTAACCTGGAAAACACCTCATTCTAAACCCTGTGTGGTGTGTGCAATGAAAGCCACACACTTTAGTAGCACTACATACCTAGGTAGGGGTCTAGTCCCAGTGTTGCCAAGTAAGAGTGTGCATGTATGTGAATGTGTCTACATTAGGTTGCAGATTATACATGTCCCAGTGGATCACCTGTCCATGTGGCACAGTCAATAACTGTTATACAAACCTGTGACGTGTTCAACTGTACCCCAGATATGTCACAGCCATGGTGTCACAACAGTGCCATACCCCGTTGTGGAATATGACTGCAGACCATCCTCATGCTGACACATATATACCTACAACACAAATGGAAAACATTATGGAGACCACAATCAACCATTATTACTAACAGCTATAATGCATCATTGCTGGATGGCTACACTACCTAACATGTATGCATCAAACTTTACTCCTGACAACATGTTACACTGCAGTACTTTGGTACGCTGTAGTACAGTCACATGTGCATCAGAACCATATCAGCCTGTCCCTGCATCGATGTTATGAATGACAGCGATGTGGCACAGGTATCATCATATGCACAGGGTGTGTTGTTGGTTTGCCAGAGGCCAAGGGTGGGCCATACATTTGACACCATGTGTGTGGGTGAGGGGTGTAATGAGGTGAACTGGGTGTGGTGATGTGGTGTGTGTAGGTATGGGGTTGCCCTAGGTGTATTCATATAGTGTGTGGGTATGCATGCACACAGTTCTGCCATGTGGCTGCCCTACAAAGGTGTTTATGGACAGCTGCAGACCATACCTGGCAGGGTGTGCAGTTCACTGCCTCTGGCCATGGACATGTGGACTGTGCCTGCCAGGGGTTCCATGGGCACATTCAGGTACAGGCCTCAATGTGCTACTCTCCCCTGATGATGACAGATGTCCGCTGGAACCAGGTCCCTCCTGGAACCAGCCAAGACCACTTGCTCATGGCCTGCTGTGGTGTGGTGTGGACAGCACCCCTCCCACAGTGCCGGGGCTGGTACTGCCACTATGGGAGCCCCTTGGTGTCCTAGCACATCCACATTGACTGTCAGCTGTTGGGGCTGCTGGCCTACATCCACGCAGCTGTCACAGCACTCCCACCACACGTTCAAGCATGGACAAACCACAGTCGATGAGGGCCATCATCTCACCAGACCATCTATCAATGAGCTCGGTATAGGCACGGATGGCACCAGACAGTTCATGGAAGTTGTCACCTGAAGATGTGAGAGCAGCCCTCTGCAGCCTCAGACCATGTCTGGTGTAATGTTCTATACATGTCTGTGCCACCATGACAGCCTGAAACATGTACCTGGTGGTACCAGTTGTGGTGTGTCTGCCAGGGGCATGATGACCAGTGGCCCTACCATGAGCACCCTGGGACATCTGCCTATGTGGTTTTCTGCCGGACATCTGGCTATGCCTGCTGTGACCAGACATTTTAGGCATGGTTACCACACTCTCCTGTGTACTGCCACCAAACGCCAGCTGTCCCTCCTCTATGGCCACTGGTGATGGGGTATGTATAGGCACTGAAACTGTGTGCAGGGTTGGGGTGGCTAAAAGGGGGATGTCAAATGATGGCACTGTTTTGGCCCCTGCCTATATGAGAGGGGCTAATATGTTCACTCCATAATATCACGCATTGGAGTGTCATGTGTAAGTATTGCTCAGTACATGCCAGATATGCTGCTCAATCAACCTATCATGTGACAACTGTAATATATGGATACACTCCCTAGTGTTGTCTAGTAATTCCCCAATGCATCTGTAGAGCTGCATATGTGGGTTGTCAGTCACCTCTCTACTAAATGTGATATTAAGGGTATACCTGGTATCTACCTTCCCTCCCAATGCATGTTCCATGCTACAGGCCTTATTATACTATCAGCTGTCCTGTGATTACATACATGACAAGTATTCCTGGTGTGTCATGTGTTAGTCCATGTCCATGTACTGCATGATCCCAAAGGGAAGTACTGCTGTATGAACAACCCCACAATCACACATGTGCATATATGGATACCCACACAAACACACACACATGCATGCACGCATCCTACATGCATCACCCTCCCTCCACTTCACCAGAGTGACCCTACAGACAAAATAACCACCCACCAAGACACACACATACACATACAGGTGAGGACGCATAATGATAGTACACACAGTCCTCCTGTATCTGTCAACATGCATAACATCTGGTACACAACAGCATGCAGTGCAGCTATAGTCAATCCATGATAGCAACAGTATACATGTGTGTGATGCATGTGCTGTGTTAGTAGGTGATGCTCCTTCCCCTGGAAACCACTGCACCCATGTACACAGTATTGCTGTGCACCTGTTCTGCATCCTGCCATGTACTGTCCACCAAACCTCACAGGTGTACAACCCATTGCTGAATGTGTAGTACTGTGTCAGTTATGCCAGCTCTAATGCTCACAGCCCCTATGTTTTTCAGCAACACATACCTGGGATGATATGTGGATGGATGTAATTTGTGAATGCCTGATGTCTGGTTTACAGATTTCAACATCAGCAGACCATGTATGACCAATCCAGTACTATTACACTGACAACCGTCAGAGCATACCGTGGCTATGGGGAGTGTGCACACCCTTTTTGATATGGCGCACCCTTCCTTGATCTGTGATGGGAGCACATCATAGCATATATTAATAGTACATGAGCCCGATATGTGACATATGTCCTGTACATTCACATGCAGTGTCTACGGAATGTGTTAGGTGTGTGGATACTTACTGCGATGCATACACTCCGTGTGTACATATGTGTGCACACCATTATCATGATGGCTTGGTGCACCTATTGTTATGTGTACTACAGCAGTCACTACTTCTGGCAGGGATATACTAGCATGGGCCATCTGCATTTGCCAATGTATGTTCAGTCTGCCCTACACATGTCCCCCAAATCTGCATGATTGCAAGGTCTACTCATGTGCACATCCCTTGGTGTTCACACACTGCCATCACTATTGCTGTGGGGATAGGGTTATGTCTGCCACCGTTCCTGAACCTTACTGTGTGCAGATACAGCCATTCTTAGCATCCTTAGGATCCCTGCTGCAGTGCACTGGTGTGTCATGCTGACACCCCCTCCCCACCTTCAGCCTTTTTGCAGATGCTTGACAAGTAAGGCCTACACATGTGTGTCAGTTTACAGTGTCCCATACACTGCACGCCACTTACAGCCTAGTCCCAGCTGATAATGTGGATCACAGTAATGTTATGCCATAATGTAACTCTGTAACAGTTGCCATTGTAATACTGGTATATACACTGTTGCTGCACTGTATACATGTGATGTTTCACACATGTCCCTACTATAGGCCATGTCTCCCACCATTATGTTACTCCCTGTGGACACATTCCACAATGGCAGGATGTTAGTTATCTTCAAGGTGTCTGATATACCCTTCCAATATCCCATCATGGTCACCACTGTGATCCCATGCATTTAACAGCAAGAATACGTGCAGATGTACAGCATGCATTCTGGGTAGGTGTGTTAGATGTTTGCATGGAATATACCATAGCCATTACATGCCTGGTGTATTGGCAAGCATCAACATAAACCATACTCACCAGCTACAGGCTGCTGCCTTGGTGGTATACCAGAGGGACCTACATAAGAGGGTGAGAGATGTAAAGTCAGTGGCCACACCTGTGGCATTGCTACAGGGTGGGTGCAGCATTACAGTACATCAGCAGTACATATCCACAATACTACCATGTATGCACATCTGTTTATCACTACTATGCAGCAACAAACTATAGCTATGACATGTCAGATATGCATGTTCTACCTGTACAGATGTGGATGCATACGCAACAGTGGTCTATGGATGTGCCCTGTGGCCTTGCCTGCAGGCTCCTCAGCTGGTGTGTGGGTAGCACCCACCTCCACAATGGTGTCCGGCAGTTGTTGGCTATGCGGATGGGCAGGTGCCACGAGGCTGGTGAGGAGCTCCTCAAGATGTGTCAGGGGGATGGATGGCATGTCCCCCCCCTGTTGAGAGGTGATCCCCCTGGACTGCAGTAGCATGCTGGGCATTGAGAAGCAGGTCAGAACAATGATGCTGGACCCTCTCATAACTGCGGTTGTGCAGTCCGACATCATTGACCCTGTGGATTAGGTCGTTCCACAGGGCGGTCCGCCCCTGCTGCTCATGGGTGGCCCAGCCAAACAGGACAGGGTAGTGCTGGATTACATGGTTTATCACTATTTCGTTCTCAGCAGCTGAGTAAGCCAGGAGCTGTCCATGTGACATCTTGCCTGAAAGACATAACAATGGAAACAGGTCTGAGCAAATCATACAGCAAGGTTACCACAGTTCTTAATACACATCTCTGACACCCCCCCCCCACCATATCAGCAACAACAAACTGTACACACAACTCAATAGGTAAGGCTACAGCTTACCTACCAGTGGGATAGATATTGTATTGTACCACACTTTGTGCTATGTGTTTGTAGCCATGTTCCCTGTGTGGACACTATAATTGCTGGCCTGTTACAGACTATTCACCTGCATGCCACTGTCAGGGCCACTATGGTTCCATATATGCCTGTGGTATGCTTGCTATGTGATTGCTCCACATCTGACATTCTGTGTCATTGGGGATATCTATGCAAGTTGTTGGACATGTTCTGGAATTGTGTAGACTATTACTACCCACATATGTTCTATATCAGTGACACAATAGCAGGTTTAGGGAATATTTGCCAGCAGAACCACCTCTCCAAACTCATCTGCCCATGTTACCAGGCCACATCACATGTGGGACCCACCCTGGGGCCTCCTCATGTACTGGTCCAGCAATACCTTCAGGTGGAACCAACTCAGGGGATGTTGTCCCCCCCACTGGGGGCACACACAGACATGATCTTGTCCCCCGAGGTCAGGTCCAGGGTCTGTTCCATAATGGGCTCCACAGACACATGTGGGATGTGCTACATCACCTTGAGGCACCCAGTACACATTCACAGGGTCCACATGCTCCTCCTGCTTAGCCTCCAGGCCAGGCACCTTCGGAACATGGACTGCTGTTGTAAGTAGCAGTGGGTGGGAGGCTTGTTCCCATTGTGTCCATATTGGAGCCCATGGGGCTTCCACATCACAGACCACACACACCATCCAGAGTGTTTACCCACCATATGTGTCACATACCACCCCTGTAGGCTGTCCTCTATATCTACCAACTCGGACCACCTCCACAACTATACCTGCCATACTTCCCCATATTCCCATTCTATACTTCACAGACAAGGACAATGTGGTCCCAACAAGGAATTCACATGTGACATACCTGTCCATGTTGCACACACACTGACAGCTGTATATATCTGTGTGTATTGCTATGTGTGTTGTTTCCTCGCACATAGCATGCAACACTGTGGTGGTAATGTAGGGGACATGTATTTACATACATGTGTGTGTGTGTGTGTGTGTGTGTGTGTGTGTGTGTGTGTGTGTGTGTGTGTGTGTGTGTGTGTGTTTGTATATATGTAGACATGTGCATATAAGTATATATCTATATATGTGTAGATATATATGATTATATATGTGTTTATATATATGTCTACATATGAGTATCTGTATATTTGTGGACATACATGTGTGTGTGTGTATATATATATATATATATATGTATATATATATATATATATATATATACACATATATATATATATATATATATATATACATATATATATATATATATATGTGTGTGTGTGTGTGTGTGTGTACACATATACATACCTATATATGGGGTACATTCAGCTATCTGGTCCTCAATCTCACAACACCTTCCAGCACAGCTGCGCTGTTCTGCCTTGCTGCAACACAGACAGGTACCACATATGGATACAGCCTAACATTACGGGGGTATATGTAGGGCCAGATTGCAGGTAACCTTATTACACACCTATGGCATTCCAGCTTGCTACAATACAGGTTAACCTGAGTATCCTGCAGGTGGTGGGCTGTGGAACCCACATGTCCGTCATTATGGCATTAATTCCCCCACCAGCTATTGGCCACAGTAATATACATGCTTCCTATTACACAACAGACACTATGATGGCTTACATCTTATCAGTCAGTGCTGCTCTGCACAGTTGACGGGTATGGCCCACTACCCACAGGTACAGACTCTATTGTTCTTAGCAGTTGTTCAGCTGAACATCATCACAACAACAACACCCGATGGCACATATAAATCATTCCACATCATCTATCCCCTTATTATGGACCAGTTGCTACAGTCAATTACATGCATATATACTTCACATACCTGTTGTGGGAATGATGTCTCTTCTGGATAGTTTGCTGGATGGATGTTTTTTTTTTGTTGTTGTTGTTTTTGCCTTTCACTCTCTCTCTCTCTCTCTCTCTCTCTCTCTCTATCTATGTTGGTCTCTCTCCAGTAAATGGATTGATCTACTTTGAATAGATTGCAGCATGGATTTTGTAGGTGATGCACATGATCAGGTGATGGCCTCTGCACCAATCAGTGTCCTCCACTTGCTACCTGCATGCAGCATGCTGTGTAGTACTTCTAATTACCACTGTCATGGCAACCCACTACTATAAATCCCTATATCATGTGGGCATGGTCCCTTTACCTTTCCTGTATGGCGGACACCCTTCCTGTGTGTGGACAGCAGTGTTACAGACAACAGGTAGCAATACCTCTTACAAGAGAGCTTGCACACTCAGGCCAGCTGCATATTTGTATGCGGTTGCAGAACTACAGACATAGTCTGAGTAGTGTTGTTGTATGCATTGTATAGCACCAGTGTTACAGGGTTTGTGTGTACATACTAGTTTAACATAGAATGCAGTCTGTCTGCATAGCTCTCAACTGTGGGCCTTTCCACTTGATGGCCAAAGGTGTGCCTATTATGTCTTGTCTATCCACCACACAGGTCTTGTGTCAGATATATCACTGGCAGTGTGTGTGTTGAGTGCTATCAGTACATGACTACATCCATTTCTGTTTCTAACTTCATATTCCTGACTAAGGGTATGTTGCAGACTATCAACACCAGCGACTTGCTTAGTGTATGACAACAGTATTTCACATATAGGCCTGTGTTCCAGCCTCTGTCCTCCACCTACATACCAGGCTTTGTCTATATGACATGCTGCCAGGGGTTGTTATGTAGTGGGCTGTGAGTATGTTATGCTGCCATTCCTGCCATCAGTCCACTGCTGTTGTGGCCCCCACACATATTGTGGGGTTGGGTCCATATATGTGTGGGCTTCATCTACACAATACATGTGTGCCCTTATGCACTCCACAGGCCAGTGTATGTAACAGTGGTATATGGCCCTGTATGTCAGTCTATGGGGGGGATGCACCATAACTAACCTAGGCTGTTACAACATGTGGGGGTATCAGGGGTAAGCTGCCTTAAGGTATCTGGATGTACACTACCATACAATTCACCTTGGGTAAATGCAGGCCTACTGCTTCCTGCCATAGACTGTTCTGTTTTTCAGCATGATTGTGATGGTGTCGGTTATGCCTTGTTATGTAACAGATACATCCCATTATGTCAACTGAGGTCTTTACCCCCTAGGGATTGTGTATAGAGTGTCGATAGAGGCTGCTGGACTATACATCTGCATTACTTACTGTTGATTGATTGTTATCCTGTGGCCCAGTCTGTCTTTACTATTGTACTACTTGAAGGACTCGGCCCGGACAGCAACATATGTAAACCTTTCCAGACTACTGTATTAATATAACTGTTTCACAGTTGCATTAGTCTGTTTATATGTATGTCAGAGTCTAAACAGATATATGACATGGCATATACAGCTGTAATAGCACACAAATAAAGCTTTCCCATGTATGCAAACCTGTGTGTGGTGTTATATCATTTGACCTCTGTGTCATTTGTATGGGTGGCTCATACAGTGTCCAGTTGGTAAGGTGGCAACTGTAGGCATAGTGGCTGTTGGCTGTTCCGTATTGTGTGCACCTACTACATATTTATCTTCTTATACATATCTGTGTGTGTATGTGTAGTTACATATATATCTATCTATATATATATATATATATATATATATATATATATATATATATATCTGTATCTGCATATATGTGTCTGTGTATATGTATCTTAGGAATGTTGATTGCTTAAACATTGTACATTCCCTGTGGTAGCCAGACTGTACTGCATGATCTGTTACTGATACCAGCCTGACATCATGCAGGTGGGATGGAGTACTGTTAACATCTTGTGCCCATGTTGTGTCAGGTCCTGGTTATGGGATTTGCAACAGTTGGTATTGTATTGCAGGGCAGACATGTTTGGCTGTGGGGGGATATCTATACGTACAATATGTATGTTGTTTGGGCCCCCTCACCCCCATTAACGGTGCATGTGGGCATATATGTTTTTGTTATGCTCTCTTTTATATCTATAAATATATGTCTGTATATACACATATAGATATATATTTATATATATATATATATATATATATATATATATGTATGTATCTATAGATAGTGAGACTCAAACCCTGCACCTTGTGTATGTAAGGTAAACATCTTAACCATTATGCTAACCTCCCACCTTGCATAGCAAACAGAACACATGCACAGTGGTAATTACAACAGCATGCAGGTACATTGATGGCACCATGCCACCAATGTTGGAGTATTTCAACATAGCACATGCATAGAAACAGATTTAAATAATTAGCAAACAATAGGACATATGTCCCAACATTACAGTGATGTCATCACGTACCAATTGAGTTGGGTATTTGGTTTATTGTTGCAGATATGGTGGGGGGATGTCAATTAATAACAAGTATATTCCTGTAGTTCGCATTACTTTCCTAGTCAGTGCTATTATCTGTACCTTACAAGTATTACTACACTACCCTATTGCCTTAGTGTGGACAGTGATATGGCTGTCAACAACTATATACATGAACTGGTTTTACCTGCAGTATACACCTCTTACCTGGTATACCTGTGGAGGAATTGTTTGTAAACACTAACTGTTTCTACACATACTTCCAGATTCCAGGTTGATGTTATGCAGATACTTGTCCATCTCTTTTTGCACAGACTCTGGCCATGTCTTGACCGCATGCAGGTGAACTGGGACATATGTAGACTATCGCCCTCTTCAACCTTTAGTGACTTACAACAGTGTTATACAGGATTTCCTAGACAGTTATATTATGTAGCACAGTGTGGGTGACAGTGATGAGTGATCCTTTATTATTCAGAGCAACTGCAACACTCACAATGCCATACAATACCAAAGTAAACAGTACCAGTACAGGGTATCAATCTTTTATTTCTAGGCAGAGTGTTCATATCTGACGGACCTGTGGGAGCAATGTTTGTTAGCACTACCTGAATGTTGCCACACATATTATCAGAATCCACATTAGTATTATGCACATACATCTCACTCTGTTACTGTACACACTCTGGTCACAGCTTGACAACATGGGGGTGTAGCTGGGACATACTTGGCTTATTACTCTCATAACATTTTGGGGAGTTGCTAGTGTGACAGGTTTGTTCTTATAGATGTGTGACAAGCAGTTGTATTTCCTGCTTGCTGTCTAAACATCTGGGATCATCCCACTTATTTCCCAGGGGAACAGGGTGACAGGCAGCAGATATGGGCCAATATACTGGACATTCTGGACATATCTGTACAATTGTGGGGTATTATTCTGTATGCAGCCTACTTCCACTCCCAGGATTCAGACCATGGCTGTGTCTGCTAACACTAAAACACTGTCCATCACAGTTGTGTCTGCAATATAGATATTGCTGTATATCTCTTATCTGATTTCTGTGTATAATTCTCCTGTGGTTTTACATTCTGACCTTGTATTACATCACTCTTATACAGGATTTCCTAGACAGTTATATTATGTAGCAGAGTGTGGGTGACAGTGATGAGTAATACCTTATTATTCAGAGTAACTGCAACAATAGTAATGCCATATAATACCAAAGTAAACAGTACCAGTACAGGGTATCAATCTTTTATTTCTGGGCACAGTGTTTGTATCTGATGGACCTGTTGGAGAAATGTTTGTTAGCACTACCTGAATGTTGCCACACAAAGTACCAGATTTCACATTAGTATTATGCACTCACATCTCACTCTGTTACTGTACACACTCTGGTCACAACTTGACAACATGGGGGTGTAGATAGGACATACTTGGCTTATTACTTTCAGAAGAGTTTGGGGAGTTGCTAGAGTGACAAGTTTGTTCTTATAGATGTGTGACAATCAGTTGTATTTCTTGTTTGCAGCCTATACATCTGGGATCATCCCACTGATTTCCCAGGGGGACAGAATGACAGGCAGCAGATATGGGCCAATTTACTGGACATTCTGGACATATCTATACAGTTGTGGGGTATGATTCTGTATGCAGACTACTACCACTCCCAGGATTCGAACCATGGCTGTGTGTGCTAATAATACAATAGTTCACATCTTAGTTGCATGTGCTATTTGGATTTTGTTGTCTGTCTTTTCACTGTTTTCTGTCTATGTCTCTCTCAGTTTTACTAAATGACCTCTGGGGATTACACCAGTCATATACAGACATTCCTACACATTTTATTTATGTTGCACAGTTTGGGTAACAGTGCTTAATACAACAGTACTATTACGTGATTGCAAATCTACATTACCATATGATACCAGAGTAAACACATGCAGTTTAGCAGTTAGACCTTTATTGTCAGGCTATTATGCTTTTATTTACATACAACCTATATGAGACTCTTCCTGCCATATTCTCTGGTGTATGCAGTACTTGTCTTAAACAATACAGGTTTTATACAGGCAATTAACTTACTAATACTTTTAGATTTATTTCCTATGACAGTACATGCAAGAATATTACTAACCTGCCTTGCATTGCAACCTCTCCAAGTGACATCCATGGATCTCCTGGTTCGCAATCCATTCACTTGCCTCTGTGAAGGACATAAGAGGAATATTTAGCCATACCTATCCATAATATACATGAGCTGACAATTATTAAACAGGTAGTGGAGTGTTACTTACACACAGCTGGGACCTTCCCTGTCCTCCTAGCCTCTTGGATCCACTAATCCAAGAGATCCCCCTTTCGCCGCTTCAGTTTGGCATAGTGATGCCTGACCTGCTCACCAGTTTGGGGTATGCCAGTGGCACTGGTGAGGTCACAGGCGAGACAGTCCCAGGCTTCTGCTTTATATTGGGAACCCTGGTACTGGTCCTGCAGCAGTCTTTGCTCATGGTATTTGACAAGGAGTCCTGCCATGACTCTGGACTCCTGGATGCCCCAGCGCTGTGTCCAAAAGCGCACACCCTCTCCCATTCCAGACATGGTGCCTGCAAGGGGAAACCTACAACCAATTATGAGATGTATTCCCATCTGTTGGGTTTAAATAGGGCTGATTTCCCACACTTTGCTGTGATTGGACAGTTTTGAAAATATTGAGCTATGAGCAAACCTGCTTACCTAAGGTTGGCATTGTTTAAAGGGGTATACCAATGGGCAAATTGAGTTAGCTGGCCTACACATTGCTTACACCTACTAAACTGGCCTGTGCAATGCTTAGCATTGCTTAATATTTAATTTGCATTCTGTTTGCTTTTTGGCTTTGATTTATTATTCATTACATGTTATATATGTGTCTGGTATCCATGATTCATGTGTACGTATACTATATGGGGTCCTTGTGTTTATTAGGGGACTTCAACACTTTATTACAATTACACCTCATATCTGGGCTTACTGCAGTACTCCAGTTCACATATTTATGTTATGTAGTAGGTTATAGAATATAAGACTGTATATATATTCCTTTCAGATGTTCAGTTTGATTTTACTATAGCGAGGATTTGTTTGGTGATATCTCAATCTTATGTACTGCTGTGATGGCTTAGTGGTTAACTACTGTGACTGTAGTGTACAGGGTCCTGGGTTCAAGACCTGCAAAGGCTGTTTATTTTGTTTCTGGCCAGAACAGCATGTGTTGCAAAGAGAGATTAAGGCACTTTTAAGCACTTGTAAGCGGGTTTGCACAAGAGTAAGCAATGCTAACCTCTGGTTAAATATGCTTACAGAGTTAGCTTCAATATTGCTTAACCTGTGTGCGCATTGCTTACCCCCACGTAAATGGGCTTAAACTCGCTTACTAGTGCTTACATATGCTTACTCCCACTTACTACTGCCTCATAGTGCCCACACTTGCTTACTAGTGCTTACTCCCGCTTACCACTGCACTAATTTAGACAGTAATGTCTAATGGCTCTTGGGAAGGTGGGGGATTTGGAAGCTGTATGGAGTTATCATTCATTACACATTTTACCTTCCATTTGTATCCCTGATTCCTGTGTACATATACTGTATGGGGCACATGTGATTATCTGTGGACTTTGCAACATTATGACACTGACACCTCACATCTGCATTTAATGCAGTACTCCAGTTTACAAATATATGTTATTTAGTAGGTTATGCAAATAAAAATATTGGTCATAAAGTGATTTGACATGGAAAATGGAATGTGCTGCAGTGGGACTTGAACCGGGAATGACTGATCAAAAGGCGAATGCTCTGCCCATTACACTATTGCTATACTGCTTCATTTGCATATATCTTGCTTTTTATCCTCTTCTGCCATTTAAGCTGCATTAACTGTAGCTAAGTGAGGGGCAAACCCATGCACCAATGGTTAAATTTAATCTGTTTCATAAAAAAATAAAGTATCTTTATATTTTTTGTGTTAACTATTGCTCTTGTACATGTGGGGGGATGTTGCTGGAGGTATGTGTATACCTACGAGTGGTCTTGCTCATTCTTTTAGGACTTTCTGCTGTTCTTCATTGCAGGGGCATTTATATTTTGAGAGCTCTGCTCTCAGACATGCCCACTGCACTCTTACACTCCGTGTAAGATTAGGAGCTCAGGCAGCACGCTTTCATTAATATGCATGGCGCACTGCCATCCTGCTTTTAAATGGCTGCTTCTGTGCAGGACTAAGCTAGTCCTGCATGGAAGAATAGTAAATCTGGGGGTATATCTTTCAGACCTATCTTTTTCATCTGAGGTATTTTACAGTCTGTATGCAGATTACTTGAAATTGAGTAAACTGATTACATGAGTCGCAGACATAGGGTATTTCTGCAAAAGAACTTGACTAAATTGATAATTTGGACACAGGAAAATAACATGCTGATAAATGCATCAAAAACCAAGCATATGAGATTTGGGAGACAAATTGAAAGGGGAATATTTAAAACAGCACACAGTGATTGAAACTGTAGATTAATTTAAGGACCTGTGTATATGGGTACAGCCAACTTTGAGTTTTTCTAATCATATCAACCAATTAGTTAATGCTAGTTATAGAACTATATGATGTATAAAACGATTTATAAAGTCTTGGAAATCAGAAATTATGAGGTTGCCATTTATTAATTACATTAGACCCAGTCTTGAGTTTGGAATAAAAATATGGAAGCCTTATAAGAAAACAAGCATGAGTAAATTGGAAAGAGTACAGACCAGTGGAAATATAGCAAGGCCATCCATGGATGTGAAAATTTAAGTTACTATGAAAGAATAAAATATCTGAACTTGTACAGTGTCTATTATAGATATTTAAGAGGAGATCTTATTCAGATATATAAGGCATTTAGAGGCAACTACCTCTGGAATATTTGGGGTTGTCAAAATTAGTAGAGAATCATCAAACAACATATATAGAAAAATTTGTAAGAATGAGAAGTGTAGTAACTGGTTCTCTGAGAGAGCAGCTGATGCATGGAACAGACTAACAAATTACATTAAAGCAAGCACTGATTTAGATATTTTAAGGACAGCCTGAACACTTATTATGGAAACAACTGTTTTGGTATATTGGCAGGCTAGAAGGGCATTAATGCCCATGCTTGAAATATTAGTAAGTATTTATATATGTATGTATGTACACTGCCTGGATGCCAGCAAAAAGAAATTTAGAGAACCTGAACGAACATCAGCTAGAAAAGGTGAAGAGAAAGCAGTGACTGGGAAAAATCCTGCAGCTGTTTATGAAAAAGCAGCTCAAGCTCCATCTTTGTTACAAGAGATGGCGTCCAGTTATTTACAGGAAACATAAATAAATCAAATGTACTCAGAGCTGATTAAAATAAATGAAACAATTAATGACTATATCAACTCAAATAACAAATGTTTAGAAAAACTAAAAGAAGCATTAATTAGCTATTCATATGAGCTGATAAAACTACAAAAATCTGATGCTGAAATCAAGAAAATTCTGGCTGAGTACGAGACTTGTCAAGAACTGTTTCAAAAAATGGTAGAGTTAGAGGAAAGAACATCCAGAGAAAAACTTGAAATTTTCTATTGTACCAAAGAAACTGAGAGGAACAGATTGTATTAATTTTATAAAAACACAAATAAGCAACTGGACGGTATTCCACAGCATAAATTGTTAATTGAAAGGGCACATTGAGCATATGCCCCACACCTGGCCATGAGAAAACAGCTAATAGCTGTATTAGTAAAGATGCACCCATACCAACAAAAAGAGTTGACCCTGACAAAATTGCGGCAGAAGGGCAGAGTACTAAAAATTGGAGACAGTAGAGTATTTGTGGAGAATGATTATTCACTCTATACCAGGAAGAAGAGAAGCAAATTTATCCTAACAATCTGGGAATGTTAAGAGGCAAGTATGAGACTGAAGCTGCTGTATCCAGCTATACTCAGAACATTTTTTCTTGGAGAATCAGAATTTGTGTTGCAGAGCAGATTAAGGAGGAAATACAAAAGTTTATCCAACATAAAGTGAGCCATCAAACAGAAGGGATTGCTATTTCTCATTCTTCTGACAAAGAGGTTCATAGAGAGACTTTGCAAGTGAAACCTCTTCCAATGTTCCATAGGAAAATGCTTGAGAGACAGAAAAAAGCACAGGAGTTGACTAGAAGAATCAGGTGTTCCTTGGACTTATACCAGAGTCTGATGTTGGCAGATGGAGATGAACATGAACAGCAACACTGAAATTAGTGAATACTTGTTATATTATAAAGTATCAGTCACATTTGTGAAATATGGTGTTGCAAGAAAAACTGGATGAGAAAGATTGGACTTTTGTTGACTTTGTTAAACTTGTGGGTAGACTGTAAAGCACATACCCCACTTTTTATCATTAAGGGCTAGAAGGACACTAAAAGGAAAAAAGTAACTATAAGTAAAACAATTTTGTTCCCAATATTTTGTATAAAACATTTAATGATATAAACTGCATGTTATATAGTAAAGCAGATGTATGTGGTATGTATTCACATGTATCTTAATTATGGGAGTGAGGGTGAGTCTTTTCAGTGATTGTTGTATGTGATAAAGATATTAAAGTACTTTTAGTTTTAAGAAATATAAACATTGCAATGTAGAAAGAAAAGAAAGGTTAGACAAAAGCAAGTTTAAGTTAATATGATGTAATTGTAGGCTGTTGGGATGGGGAATGGGGTATAAAAATGCACTGATTATATTATATGTGGAGATGAAATGTTTTCTCTTATTTCTGCATAGGTGAATGCCTGGAGTAATTCCATTAGCTTAATCTAAAGAGAAGTGATTTCTGTAAGCAGGTAGCCTTGAGAAATAAGGCAGAATAATGAATGCCATGAGAAATACTAAGTTTCTTTCATATGCAGTGATACTAGATTTTTTCTGTAGCAAATGTTCAGTAGTATGAAAACTCTACAACTGAAGGCAGTTGTACATTCTGTTCTTATGCTTCCATAGAAACAAGATGCCTGCAGATGCGAGCAATTAATTTTGAGAGTTCTGAACATTCTTTGTTGATGAAAATATAAAATTTAAAGGTACAAGGGCAAATAGTTCTGTAAAAAAATAAAGTTTGAAATTATTGGAAGTGAATACAAGGTAGCAGCTTCCCTAATAGCAGCCTTAATACTTCAATGCATTTAATGGAATGTGTATAATTTAGTTTTATTTAGAGATAGCTTGTGAAAATTTTCTTAAGACTAAAAATTAGTGTTTTCTGAAAGCATATAAGCTGATTTTCACATATGAGAGGGGAGCAGAGATAAGAAAAGAACAGACAGCAATTTGTTTAACTGGGAGCACAGATACAAAAAAATACAATCAGCAGAAAACTTCACTTCTAAAACCAAGTCATCTGAGGCACAGGATACTACAAAAAAGTTTAATAAAAAACATCAATAAAAAAGGTTTAGCACTTTCATCTACTTCAGTATTAGTGGACTTCCTCAAAACTAAAAACAAAACCAACCCCCCTTATTTTAAACATAAGATGAACCTACATCATCCAGGAAGTCTGTTCTTAAAGGTGTATTACCTTAAACTGTACCATTAATCTCATTATTAACTTATTATCATGGCACAGTCCATATATCTAAATCACCACTTCATGATCAATAATTAATAGCACTCTTCAAGAAAAATCTTGATGATTGGATGGGAGATAGGAAATTCACCTCGGGGATCACTTATGTGGCTCTGCTTGACAGGGGCACATGAAAATAATTTTCTTGGGTGGCAAAAGCCAGGGTACCGTTTGGCTAGGCTTATATAGGCCCTAGGGCCAATAGCCTAGTACCTACCTATGAACCTATGAACAACACTAAATGATTATAAAGTTAGTCCAAAACTGTGTAATAGGTTGTATAAATTGTTTCCAATAATATACTTAAAAATACAAAACATATGTATATTCAACTGATCCCTGTTGAGATTACATCCATATACTATTCCAATAAAAATTATATTTATAACTCCTTTACTGTTGTTGTATCCCCCAAAGAAAGTGGTTTTATAAGTGGGAGCACAGGCTGTAACATGCGCTTTATCATGGATAACCTTAATTTTAGGTTAGGTAATGCCTGTTGGTGCAGCTGTCAATTTGGGGGAATTATTCCTATTGGGAGGGTTGAACTTAATTTTTTGAAGATATACATAGTTTTGTGAGTTTGTTCTAAGTTAATAGGTTATGGAGGTGTATAAAAATTTATTTTTTTTGTTTGAGGGTTTTCATTAAAACAAGAAGTCTTAAAAAATGTGACAGTAGTTCAAATGAGAGGGTAAGAGACAACTCTATAAAATATAAATCTGAATCAAAACCAAAAGGTGGATTACCAGAACACAGTTGTAAGCAACAAAAAAACCTCACAAATAATTCACCAAAGTAAACCAGGCTGCCAACTCCAGAAAGTAAGTACTAATTCCACACTTGGAATAGTAAATGTAGTGCTACCTTTCTGGAGTTGGCAGCCAGGTTTATTTTGGTGGATTATTTGCGTTTTTTTCTTGCTTACAAAAATATCACCCTGCCAAGCATCAGTATGTGCATGTAACACAAAAGATGCAAATACACATTCAAAACACTGCCATGCATAATAGGTGAGAACAGTAACTTCTTATCATAATGGCTATGATCTCCATATTATTTTGGAATGTAAATAGCCTTATAGGTATAGAGAAAAAGGTAAGAGTATTAAATTATATTAAGAAATGCACAATGCAAATAGCAGTGCTGTATGAGACACAATTAGAAAGAAATAAGCATGTGAATTTGATAAAGAAAGGATTTCAGGATGGATATTCAACAGAATATCAGGGACAAAGGCAAAGGGGAATCATTATATATTAATTGCTAGAGGAGCTCCAATGGTGATAACAGAGGGGGAAAATGGAAATAATGGTAGATTTTTGGTATTAATGAGCTACTGGCAAGGGAGGAGGATTCTGCTGTTATGTATTTATATTCCACCAAATACTGATATTATGGAGATTAAGAAATTTTTGAGAGAAGTAATAGCTTTCAGCAGGTAATACTGCTTATACGTAGGGAATGAACTTTGATTTCCAACAGTGAGGATATATCTGTGGGACCTAGAAGGGAAAATATAATCAAAGATGGTAGATTCTGAAGAAATGTATCAAAATATTTGGTATGGAAGATGTGAATTCAATAGTAGGAACTCAGTGAGAATTTATACATTATTCATCAGGATACAATAATGGGCATAGACTGGAGAGAAATTATATTTCACAGAAACAAGAGCATTTATTTGAAAGCTTTGATACAGATCCAATAAGTATTTCAGATCATACACCAATAAAAATTAAGATAAAAATGCAGGGTATGAAGTCAAAATGAGACATTGGTGCTTTCCCATCTACTCATTAAAAAGAGAGGAATTTAAGGAATAGGTAGTGGAAATTATTCAAGAAATATTAAGGGAGTTAGAAATTTCTTCAGAAATTATAGCTAGTGAGAGGGATAAAAATTAAAATGGAGTTTAAAAACGGTAGAAATAAAAGAAAACTAGATATGGTTAAGAAGGAAAAGAAATTATTAAGAGGGGCTGACAAAGTACATTTTGTACATGGGGGTGGGTTGTCACATCTACAGTGACCATCACCTAGAACCAGTGTTCACAGCACCAGGTGGGACTAGCCCTGCCACAGTTGTTCTCCTGTAACAAACACACTCACACACACACACACACACACACACACACACACACACACACACACACACACACACAGTCATGCTAGCAATCACACTCACACATATGGCTATGTTAGAGTGTCCAACAGAGCAACTTACATGTCTTTAGAATATCTTAATTTCTCTCCATTTATTCTGTTATACATTTTCATAATGACTGTACTGTTACACCTCACCTTTGAAATTCTATTTTTGTCCATTTTCTAGCAAAACTCAACTTACTGTGATGTTTCTTTAAAATATATACTTGTATTCTTCCTCACATCCCACTTTCAGCATATAGGCCATCATGCCTGACCTATTGCTCTTAGACAATATAAAGTTGCTGACTCTTCCATATTACCCTGCTGCTTCTTTCCACTATACAATCAGTCTACACACCATTAAAAGCTTAGACAACCCCCCTACTCAAAATCTCCCTCTAGCCTCAAGGAGGTCAGGAAAAGACAGACTGGGAAGAATTTGAGAATGCCCATCCTATTATCTAGGTTTACCATGAAGATGGCAGAGGGGTGTTACTCTGCTTGAAGAGGAAGTTTGTTCCACAGCTGGGGAATGTGTTGGGATATGACTTCTTTACCAACATGTCCTATTTATCTGTTGATAAAGGCTTTGTTCCTTTATCCATGTACTTGGTATTTGAGGAACCATTTCTTCTGTAAAGGAAAAGGAGGTCAAGAAGGGTCAAATCTTTCATGGCTTGAAAGGCTAGACATAGATCACCAGGAGGAGTATTTAGGGAATTGAGTATAGAGATACGGCTACTAGTCTCTCCAGATAACTGAATCCTTAAGGCCACTGATCTTTTTAGTTAGGAATCTCTGAGGTCTTTCAGGCTTGGTAAAATGTTTAGACAAATACATGCCAAAAGGGGTATTGTATTCAATATTAGGTCTGATGAGATATGAGTAAAGGGGAATTAAGACTTCTTTGGATGTAGAGGAGATGCCTTTAGAAATTAAATAAGTCAGACATAAGTCTTTCTGAGATACTTTGGATATACGATGATCAAAAGATAAGGACTTATCAACAAGAGACCTAGATCCCAGTGACAACCAGAGGCATGTGGCAACCAGAACTATGTAATAACATAATTGTAAAATAGCAATCACTAAACATTATACAGTGACTACATTCATGCAGGACCTAAAACTGCATACACATAACAGACCAAAAATGTATACATAATAAACAATTTTATATATAAGTATATAATACTCAGTTTTGTATATATTCCTGTTAAGTGAATGTTGTAAAAGAGAATCACTGAGTGAAATGTAGTCCACCATCTGTTAAATTGTGCTGTGCAATATATCAGAATACTGACCAATGCACACTTTTAAGCTGCATCATTAAAATACTGGTATCTATAGATTTTTTTCTAAAAAATATATGTTTTTCAATAACTTCTATTTTTTTTCTTATTTCATGTGGCAACTTGTTCTAACTAGCTGGTAAGATTTTGGAAAATGAGTTTTCTCCCAAAATTATATTGAAGGTGTCCCTAAATAGTAGTGTTCCTTTTGATTTCTTAGTGATTAGTAGGAATGCTTTGTTTTTAAATGCATTAGCCGTGGAAGGGCAATATCCATTTTTTAATGGTAAAGAATTTAGCACAAAGTAGGATGTTGTAGTTACTATAATTTTCTTCACAGTTATTATTAATGTACAATAAGGTTCTTTAATAGTTGTAAATAATATAAATCTAAATGCTTTATTTTCAGTGATTTGAAGTGAAGTACTGTAACTAAAGCTGAATTCAGTTATAGGTTCATAGGTAGATACTAGGCTATCTGCCCGACGGCATTTATAAGCCTAGCCAAAGTGTGTCGGCTTTCGCCACCCCATTGATTAATTAATTGATCCTTTGTCAAGCAGAGCCAATGAAGTGATCCCAGGGGTGTATTTTCTGTTACCCATCCACTTGTCAAGGTTTCTCTTGAAGAGTGTGAGTGAGGTTCTCTGCCTGATGTAATTTGGAATTTTGTTCCAAAGCATGGGGAGTCTCTGTGACAGGAATCTATCCCTCCAGCATGTTCTATTTATTGTTGTGGTGAGGTTTAGCTCACTAGAGCGTGTGGCTCGCAGTGACTTGGATTTCTTTAGGTGCAGCATGTCCATCAATGCTGAGTTGGACATGGCTTTGTAAGTCAGGCAGAGATCACCTCTGAGTAAGCGATATGCCACTGAGTACAGCCAGAGTTTTTTCAGTCGGGCTGCATAGGACATATGTTTGAGACCAATAATCCTCTTGGTGAGGTACTTTTGTGGTCTTTCCAGCTGTTGGAAGTGTCTTGTGAGGTACATCCCAAATGGGGCATTGTACTCTATGATGGGTCTAATGAGTGACAAGTAGAGGGGCACAATAACCTCTTTATTTCAAGATGTGAACCCTTTAGTAATTAGATGGTCCACATAGAAGGATTTCCTAACTACTTTGGTAATATGATTGTCAAAGGAGAGATTACTATCTACCTGGGTCCCCAGATCTCTTATTACCTCTTCTGTGTTAAGGGGGCTGCCACCTATGTGGTAATTCGTGGGTGTTTTGTTTTTCCCAAACGGGATGACTATGCATATTTTGGCATTTAGCTTGAGGCCATGACTTTGACACCAGGTGTCCGTCTCAGTAAGGCGCTTTTGGAGGATGTCCGTGTCAGCCGGAGAGTCAATTATGGCTCCCAGTTTGCAGTCATCGGCAAACTTGGTTAGCCATAGTCCTCCTGTGTTTGCCTGTACTTCTGAGAAATATATGCTGAACAGTAGGGGTCCCAGGACTGAGCCTTGCGGGACACCACTTGTGACTGGTTTAGAGTCGAACCTGGAGACCGCTATTCTTACCATGTGAGTTCTGTCTGTAAGCCAGTTGGCAACCCATCTCGTGATGTAGGAGTTTATGTTCAGGCTGGTGAGTTTTTCTGTAATACCCGAGTGGGGAATGGTGTCAAAAGCTTTGGCGAGGACAAGGTAGGCTGTGTGAACCACCTTTCCCTCATCTATGGCCTTCGTGACTGTCTCAAAGAAGTCAACCAGGTTTAGTAGGCATGATCTGCCCTTAACAAAGCCGAACTGGGTCGGGTCAAGTGTTTGGAGGTTCCCAATGTCTTTGTTAATGAGTTTCATGATAATGCGCTCCATAGCCTTGTAGACCAGGCTAGCTTATGGGACAATAGTTACCAGGGTCAGTTATGGCCCCTCCTTTGTGGAGAAGAATAACCATTGCTGTGCACCATTCTATGGGCACATAGCCTGTGGAGAGGCTGAGGGTGAACAGTGTGTTTAGGTGGGGGGTTAGTTCGTTCTGTAGTTCGTGCAAGACGCAGCCTGGGACACCATCTGGTCCCATTGAAGCTGTGTTTTTGGCTTTTGAAAGGGCTGTTTTCATCTGTGATTCTGTGATTTTTGGGACACTACACTTTTCCGGTATTGTTGTGGGCCCTTTTGGAGGTGAGGGGGGGGCGGTGAAGTTTGCACTGAATCTATCTGCCAGGATGTTGGCAATATCAGTAGGTTCAGTATATTTTCTGCTATTTTGCACTAGTTCAGTGCATATCTGTGAGCTGCCACTTAGGTTCTTAACATAGCTAAAGAAGACTTTGTAGTTATCTTTGAATCCCTGGCTATTTTTCATTCGAAGTTAGCCTTGGATGATTTCATGAGGGACCTCAGTTTCTTACTGATACTGATCAGGGATGTCTTTCCTTTTTGGGATTTGCTTTTTTTCTGAACTAGTTTCCTCCTTCTATTGTATAGCCTGTTTATTGCAGGGGTTCACCAAACTGGTTTCCTTCTCTTAGAGGAGTGAGTCTTGGTTTTGCTAGGGATGGCATGATCCATTAATCGTGTAGGTGCTCATAGAGTGCATTTGTAAAGGTTTCTGCATCTTGGTTAGCATTATCCTTTAGCGTGGGGGCGGTGAAACTTACCACCTCTGTCTTAAGTAAGGTGAAGTTTGCTCTAGAAAAGTTTTTTACTGTGGTTTCCTTAGTTGGGGGTGGTGGTGGGGTGTGGACATCCAGAGTGATTAGTTTATGGTCTGATCTAACCAGTAACGGGTTGACCTCTGGTGTGGAACACCTGTCACCCATGTTGGTGATGACCAGGTCCAATATGTTTTCACCTCTGGTAGGGGAGTTTACCAGCTGATCCAGGGCATTTGAGTTGATGAATTCCAGGAAGCGCTGGGCCTGGGAATTTGTACTCGAGTAGTTTTCCCAGTGAATGGTAGGGTAATTGAAATCACCCAATATCAGGGTGTTTGGTAGGACCTTCATGTTTCCCAGTGTCTCCAGAAAGGTGGAGTTGTGGTCCTGGGTCATGGAGGGTGATCTGTAGTAGGCCACAATTTGCATTGGAGATTTGCCCAATGTTAGTTGCACATGGATGATCTCAGAGGTATCATGCTGTGCCACTAACCTGGAGGTGTAGGTATCCTTGATGAATATGGATACACCCCCTCCTTTTGTGTTTCGGTCCGTGTTCTGTGGCCAAAACGTGTGGTATGAGTTGTAGCCCGGTAGTGCTGGGGTGCTCTCTGGAGCCTTGAACCAGGTTTCAGTTACTGCACAGATGTCGGCATTCTCCATATTGAGGAGTGCTTCAAGTGTGTGCATTTTGAGATTTAAGCTCCTGGCGTTGAGTAGCATAACCCTCAGTTTTTTGTCAATTGTGCTGTTTATGGAGGTGGGTTTGACTTTTGAGCCTTGCCTAAAAAAGGCACTATGGGGGCAGCAAGAGCCCTGGCCAGTATTCGAAAGCCTAGGGGTGACAGGTGCAAGCCGTCTCTTGTGAAGCAATGTGGCTTGTCGAGCATGTTGTCCCAGGCTGAATGACACCAGAAGCTTAGCCAATTGTTGAAATTGATCATTTTTTCTTTATACTGCTGTATCATTCTTGGTGAGGGCAGGATGCTACTCAGGGTCAGGGTCATATCAGCCTGGGCTACATGATCAGAGAGCTCTTCCATGTCTCTTTTCATGTAGTCCAGGGAGGTATGTCTCAGGTCATTCACACCAACAGGAACAATGACAGAGTCATATTTGTACTTGCTCTGGAGTGACCTGATTGCTTGTGTTATGTGGCGGATTCTGGCTCCCGACAGGCAGCTAACAGTAACCTTCTGCTTGTCCAGCCTAGTGAGTGGGACGTCAGTGTGCCTGACTATAGAGTCACCTATTACTAGTGTGTTAGGTATGTTATTTCGCCTTAAGGGCTGTGATTGTGCGGCACACTGATTTTGTGTTTTATGTGTTGTCTGGTTTGTGACGGGAAGTGCAGGTTGTTTGGGTGTCTGCTTTGGTGGTCTCTGATGCTTTTGCAGGTTTTTATTTAGAGCCTCTGAGTATGATTTTGTGTATTTATGTGTATTTTTAGCCAGTGCTGTTTTAGTAGGTCTGTGTGCGGCTGGAGTTGTGGTGCAAGTGTTAACCATCTCCTCTTGACTGTGTGTTCCAGTCTTGGGTGGAGACAGCTTAGCTTCCAGTTTGGCTGTATAATTGCATCTCTCGCATATGTTAGTGTTTTGTGGTAGGAGGAGAGGGTTGTCTGTGTACATGAGGCAGTTGTAACATTGCCTCAGGATACCCAGATTCACCAGCTGGACTGGAGAGTGCACCTGAAGTTGCCCTTTGGTCATGCCTGAATAGTAGGGTGAGCTGCTTAGTCACTTGGTTGGTGAGGGGTGAATAAAGAGCCTTGCCCTACTGGGCAATCAGTGTCAGGGTATATTAGTGCTTGCTATTAGATCTGAGCAAGTGCTGGGCTGTAAGATGCTTTTTGAGTGCTTAGGTTGAGAGTTAGTTATTGTCAAGGATATTCTAAGCAAGGAATAAGTACACTGAGAACTATTGCCCTTTTGGTTTCAACATCTAGGAGATATGAGGCACTATAAAGATTTTTTTTCTCATCTGATATGCTTTCTGTACTACAGCTTCAGTATCATATTGAAAATTAATAAGATGATCTACACATAGGTATTCCTGGGTATTTACATCTGGTATGGATCTTAAATTGATAACGTTCCACTGTTTTGGAGATGGTGGGGTTACCTAAGACTTGCTGCAGTTTATTACTAGATTGTTAAGAATTAGCCAATTCCAGAGTTACTGAAAGTCTTTTTGGAGAGTAGACTATAGCCCCATTTACTGTGTTGTTTGAGTTCAGTATTAAAATGATGTACATAATTGGTAGATAGCGCACTAGGTAATATCTTGTTTGCATTTAAAAGTCCTCATCACCTGGATAGCATTCCTAAACAATTACAAAGTTTGCTAACCTATTATGGTCAATCTCTCTCCCTCTAGATGCAAGTAATTTGCAAAAAATTAGAATTTGTTGTTTGTTTTGAGTGATGGTTAAAACTTTGCATGAAATACTAAGGCTGTATATAGTGTATACATATTCATATTGCTGATTACATCTTTGTTTTTTTTATAAAAATTGTGTCACGTTAATTTACTGGTTGTTTAAAATCTTTTTCCATTGTTTTTTACATGTTAAAACTGTTAAAATCAATACAATTAAAAATGCCATACATATGTTTAGACTTGGCTGATTGTGGGGCAGATTGATAATAAATAATGCAAATAACCAAATGATTGGGTGGATTATAAGTAATATATAATGTTTGCAACTGGGAGTGTGTCAGTATGGTTTGTGATGTAAAATGCTTGCAACTAGGATTGTGTCGGTGTGGTTTGTTTTCATTAATATAAATGTATGATTGCTTATGTCATAAGTGATGGTTTAATAGAGATGTTTCTTGCTTAAAAAGGGGAAGGAATTGAATAGTTTATGTAATGTTGTTTAGGTTATATGATAATAGCAATATATGTGAAGTATGTTTGTTAATGTTAATGTAATACAGTTTGATTACTTTTGTATAAATGTAAATATACCTATGTCACAAGTGATAAAAAAGGTGTTTAAAAAATAAAATAAATAAATCAAATAACTGAGGAAATACTCAGAGTTTTGGGAGACACAAAAAAGTATCAATGTGGGTGTGATGCCCCACCACTAGCCCAGTAATCAAAGAGCCTCACCACTAGCACCAGTGGGGGACGTGCATTGGGAGGATGACAAATACACACACAGTATTTCCCGATGCAGCTCTCTGCATTAAGTGCAATTTCTTTTAAGAGCACACAGAGACCACAGTCAATCCGGGGATGGTTTCTCCTTCATTCTCCAGATCCCCTGGAAGACTCCCCACTGGTACAGCTATAGAGTTGATATCTCAGCTGAGTGGCCAAGCCAAGACCTCCAGCACCCTCTCTGTCCAACCAGTGCTTCATGTCCCTGCCCAAGTAGCTGACACACACACACACACTTTGAGGTTTGATTTATACACAGACACACACACCTGGGAAAGGCTGGCACAGGTTTACTAGCTATGCCCCCTTCTGCCCAGATTGTAAGGTAGTTTTCACTGCCACCAGCCACCTCCTTAAAAGCTACTTTGAGGCCCTTAACAAAGGATGTCCTATCTTACTGTGTAATGTTACTGTTAATTCAAACGGTAGCTTGACCAACAGCAAGACTATTAGGAGTGGCCCACAGTGTCACCAAATAAATATGCAAGTACTCTCAGAACTTAAATATGTCTCACAAATATCAGCCGCAATGAAAGGTTTAAATATATTTAATAATAAATAATAAAAGAATGAGAAAATAGTATGTAATCACAGTAATATCAGAGTTCAAAATCACAGGAAATATTTAAAACAACATTGCAGGACAGTCTCAAATAAATAAAGAAAACATCTAAACTATACTTCACTATATTCCTGACTGAATCTATGAAAATTACTACACCCTAATTAACTTACTTCCACAGTAATAAGGCAGATGTGGTGAGTGGGGCTTGATGCTGTCAGACCAAACACAGAATACAGAATACTCTCAGAGAATGCTTAAATTAAGATCTCAAATATTACTGCTGGGATAGCTTGCAGGATGACATCACTTCTTGTCATCTGACTCTATCCCAAGTAAAACCCCCATTGATGGAGGTGGAAGCTTTTAGCATCTACCTGTGAAAATACATAGACAAGGCTTTTCTTAGATCTAAGGCAGATCCTGGAAGTCATAAAACAATAGAAACACTTCCAAGACAATACTAAACAGTTACAATAGTGCAGGTACATTTCTGTTCTAATCCAGCAGGGTACACCATGGTTACATTTTTAAACTCAGTACTTTACAAACCCTTTTCAATACACACTTCTGTACCAGCAGTTTGATATACATATAACATGCAGTTCTAATACATTTGTAACACAAGTATATGAATCATGTTGATATTCACAAATTACATATAATTATTTACAAAATTCCAGATAGCTGGGCTGGCAGTATCTTTTTTCATGACAGTGGGATCTATTGTTACCAGAAATCACTTGGAATGATCTATTATTTAAGCATAGTTACATTTTCAGCAAACCCATGATCTGGCAGACTTTGATTATGTTTCAAATGCATTTAAGGCTTCTGTGAGCTGGCTTTCTTACTGTTTTACAGAACATTGTCTATAAAAGAGTGGGCATCCTGTAATGTGCTGTATTTTGTGTGGAAACCATGTTGTTTATCAGAAAGAAGGTCTTGTGTATTTGTATAGTCTATTACATTACTCAGTTGTGAATATTTTTTTAGTACTGCAGCAACAGAATCAATATTTGTAACTGGTTTGCATTTTGTGAGTGGTCCTGGCATGCAGAGTTGAGACCTCATTAAGTGTTATTTTAGGAACCATCAGCCCTATTTTTGTCAGTTTTATAAAGATTAATCAGTTATATATACCCCCCCCCCCACACACACACACACACACACACGCACACACATACAGAAGATACACAGTAGGAAGGACTGGACATAGACTTGCCTTCCCTCCTAAGACATGCATCTGTGCTTGACAAATGCATTACTAAAGATTGTACACTAAAAGAAACTTACCTTGTAATGGTATAAAGATGTTTTAAGATGAATAGCTGTTATTAGACATTGCACAGTGCACATATTAGCCAAAACGTAAACCCTATCAGCAGTCTTAAGCCTCCCCCTACAAAAAGATTTATGCATTACTTTAATTTAATGTTAGGGTAGACATTCTTGTACTGTATTATATTTGCACCAAAACAGTGTAAAGAACAGTTGTGAAACTCACGAACCTTAGTAAATGATTCATACACAACACAGCCAAAAGTGCAAGACAGGCATAGAAAGAAAGTGGTCTTACAACACTAAATCAGTTGGTTTAAAATAAAAATAAGCTATTGTTAAAGATCACACAGTGAACATGTCAGCCAAAAATATAAAGCTTTACAGCAATCTTAAGACAGACTGCCTCACCCTTAACCCCCCATTAAATATGTATGCACACTTTAATTTTAAAGTTAGGGTATATGTTCTTATATTTTACTGTATTTGTAACCAATTTACTACACAAAGTTATAATATGTTTCCAGTATCACAGGATGTGCAAGGCAAATGACGGTTTGCCACTGTCCACCCTTAGACTTCTCCCTCCTCTCTCTAGGAGGGCTAGGCAGGTCAAGTCAGAGTGAATTTGTGAATAGCCTTCCAGTCATCCAGGTCCCATTTGAAGGAAGATAGTGCGTTAAATTGCTTAATATGCCGTTTGAGTCTTGTCCAGAGGTAAGGTAGGCACTGTGTGATTAGCCTGTCTGTCCACCCTGTTTTATTTATCTGCTGGTATAACTGTAGATCCCCACTTTCTCCCCGGGCCTCCACTGAAAATGGGCTCCCTGAGCCCAGTGGACATCCCTGGTCATCAAACTGGAATAAATAAATAAAATTGTGTAATATGGCAAAACTGCATATAACTCACTTCAGTACATAACTGAGTATTCTGTTTTAAACAACCCACATAGAAAGCCCTTATGGACACTTTATTTTTTTTTATTTTTTTATTTTTTAAACAAATCAAAGAACCCTATATTGAACCATATAAAACTTATCTAAGCAGCAAATAAGCACAACAAAAAAAATCCTATTTCTTAGACCTCCAAAACTCACATCAAAACAATGACACTTTCTTCTGGTCATCCTTTAAAAACTGTTACACTCAGGACAACCTCCACTTCCTCTTCAACAATCAATAAGAATTCAGACAACATTCCAACTCAGTTTAACCTCCATTTCATTAACTCAGTCCTAGCAATCACTAAACATAACTCCAGCCTACCTTCTACCTTCCCAGAAACCCACAATACTGCACAGCAATTCATGCCCACACCTCTAATGCAACAATAATAAAATATGTACTAAAACTAAAGCTGACAACCACGGCAGCTGATGACCTTCCAACAGAGTGCTTAAAAATTGCAGCCTCATCCATTGCATTCCTTGTCTCCATCCTAATCAACAGATCTATACATGAAAACTATGTCCTAACAATCTGGAAAAAAAAATCATTCCTAATCCCCCTTCATAAAGGCAGCAACTAAACAGACCAGACTAATTACTGACCAGTAGCGATCCTGTCACCCCTATCCAAAATTATGGAAAGATGTATACACTTGCAACTAATCAAATTCCTCAATGACCATAGCTTACTTTCTCCCACACAACATGGCTTCTGGCCAAATCACAGCAACACAACCTCCCTCCTAGGCTTTACCAAGACCGACAATCAACAAAGAAACAATGGGGACCTAGTCTCATCTATTTTTCTCAACCTGCCAAAAGTCTTTGACATGGTATCACATCAAAAGCTATTACATGAAGTAGCATCTCTTGGTCTAAACACATCATCTCTAACCTGTTTCCATAGTGATCTGTCAACTAGGCAGCAAGCAGTTATAGTCAAAGTTTCTCAAGGTTCAATACTTGGGCCTCTCCTTTTTAACATATTAATCAAACTCCATACTACTTCAAAACAAGCAATCCTTGTTCAGTATGCAGAGGATGCAACACTATCACAATCACTATGTGCACTATAAGATATCACTCAACAGGCTTTCCTATTCAAAGAATCTTGGTTCACCAATGCAGACCTACTCCTCAACCCCAAAAAGATAAAATTAATCCTCTTTTACCCTCAAAAGTCTCATAGAACAAAAACACAAATTCCATATCCTGGCCTCCGGCAACACAAAAATTGAATGTGTACCACAAACAAAACTACTCGGAGTCTTTCTTGATAAGAACCTTAAATAAGACCACCACCTGCTCCAGGCCATCAGAAAGACCCACTGGAAACAACGTTCACTATATAGAGCAAAATATTTTCCCACGGAGTCTGGAAGAAAATCCATAGCCACCAACTCCCTACGTCTATCCCCTCTATATGCATCTCCCCATCTTTACAAATCTCAATACCACCCTTAAAACTAAACAACATATTTTACAATAAAATAGCCAAATATGCAGCAAATACACCACTAAAAAATACTGCATAGCCCTTAGAGATTTACATTGGCTAGAACTCCCCCACTATCTTACATACTTACAACTCAAGATAGTCCACAGCTTTATTCATTTCCCTGAAAAATGCCCATCATTGAAAAATATGTTCAAACAATACTCCAGTTCTAGACAACTACAGTCAAGTAGCTAATCTCTCCTCTCCATGTCCAAAGCAAGCAAGTCACCTGGGGAATCTCTATACTCCTACCAAGTCACTAACAATTGGAGTCCTATCTCACTGCAAATAAAGCTGACAGACAAGACACATACTTTCAAGTTACTACTACTACTACAACAGTGTCTAAGCAAAGATTGGCTCTGCTCCTGCTCAGCTCATGGCTAGAATAAATTTTGTGGCCATGCCTGCCAATTTTTCTGTAAATACTTGTCTTTTCCACTTCCCCCTTTTTCTCATCCAGCCCCAAAACAGATACTCACTAAACCACAAGAAGTAACTTTGTTTACATAAATTATATTAATTATAGGCTCTAAGTGACAAAACTGATTTTCTTCACAGTTTCAATTCTCTCTCTCTCTCCTCATCTATCCAAAACTAATACTCCATGTTGTTGTTGTATCTTTCTGCTTTTCCCAGCTAGGGGTCGCCACAGTGGAACTCCGGTCCGCTAATGGTTGGCAGTAGATTTTTACGTACCGAGTTGCCAGCCCTGACGTACAACCTTCAACGAAGGCACACCCACTCACGCATATCTCCACACAGAAGACGCTTTAGCTGAGAATCGAATAGGACAACATCTTACTGTGAGGCTGCAACGCTACCGCAGCACCACCACCGCATAGTCCAAATATCCCCAACCATTCTCACTTTTCTCATTACTTTACTTCTCAGTCTTAAATGTAAAAACACATTCATAGTTGTTGTACTAGTAACATCTCATACTATATCACACTATCAACTACCTTAACCCCTTTCTAATACTTCCACAGTAAAGCTACCCCTTCTTTTCAGTATTTTAATTGCTAGAAATTGCAGGTGATATTATCTTTGCAATGTTCTATCTATATACACACCTGTGTTTATTTCTAATGAATGATGAGCACAGCATATACCCATGCAATCTATGTACATTGCTCTGTTTCTAAATAATATTTATGTAAAGCTATTGTAAAGAGTTTTCTCTCATGTATGTAAACTTAATTATATTTTGTATTTCTTCTTATATAATTTAACTGTATGTTATGTATATGTAAACAATGGTTTTAAATGTGGAGCTTTTCTCATGGGCCACCGCTGAAAAAGGACTTTATCCCAGTTGGAGTTTCCCGGTAAACAAAGGCAAATAAATAATAAATGTAATGGTACACTACCCTTTTATTTTATTTTACTGTAGACACTTTAATATATAGGCTTATAAGTTGGAGTACTTGTGGCTGTGTATGCAACATAGTGTTATACTTTACAACAGTTGCAAAGCCATGGAACTCTATGCTTCTGGAGTTATACTCTGAGTCTAAAACTAAAAGCTTAAAACTGAAGTTATCATGTACTAATTATGCTGCACTGCCAATGTGCTTCTCATTTATAAATTGCTCCAAACCTTTTTATTACACTACATATCAATCCTACACATCACAAACTAATAGAAATTTTCATCCCATTCCTCAAACAAGATCTCATCTTCATGCCTTCCCACTACACTTTCCATCATATCTTACTCCACCTTTGTCTCACCCCAACCACCTTCCCTTGCTATCTTCTTTCATACTAATATACAATATTATTTTCCCCACAAATCTAGGTTCTTGTCACTAAACATTATCTCTTCTTTCCTCTTCCCACACCTACCTCTAGGGTTGGCCTTAGGCTAATTCGACCTGTTTGGCCCAATAGGGCCCCGGTCCCCTCAGGGGGTTCAAACAAGGCTGTGTCAGAGATATTATGCATTGTGTGGTCCAGACAGTTGCCTGAGAGATACTCAAACAAAGCATAAGGCATTTTTCTACTGGTAGTATTGTTCCCTAGTAGTTACAAGTCTTGTTAAAGTAGCATACATTTCCCATCATACATTGCATTAGTGGCCAGACTGGTATTATTAGTAACTGCAGCTTCACACCTTTTGTATGACTCACACTGTTACTCAGTCTCTCATAGTATTCAGTTGCTGTTGCTGAGTTCTCAGTAGGGTTGTCAACCCAAATCTGATCAGATTACCCATCTGTTTTTTTTTAATGTACTGCACCAGTTATTGTCTTAGTAGATAATAAGACCAGGCTTAATTTGAAAACTGTTAGAGAGATACTCTGTTTTATTTTGCTTCTCTGGCTGACATGGGTTTATAACTGGCTGCTAATGAATGCAATTAAAAGAAATAACAGTGTGATAATCAGTCTTAAACAATGAAAACAAACCCTAGTAAGCAAAAAAAAAAAAAAAAGAGAGATGTAAATAATAGATATAGGTTCATAGGTTCATACTAGGCAATCTGCCCTAGGGCATTTATAAGCCTAGCCAGAGTGTGTTTGGCTTTCGCCACCCATTTTAAATTAATTTTGCTATGCCCTTTTTCGAGGTTAGTATACTGTGCCTCTGTCTAACAGTGACACAGACGTGATTCCCGGGGTAAACCTACGATCTCCCATCCACTCATCAAGATTCCTCTTGAAGAGAGTCAGTGAGGGTCTCTGCCTAACCTGGACTGGGATTTTATTCCAGAGTGAAGGGAGCCTCTGGGTTATGAATCTGTCCCTCCAGCATGTCCTATTTATTTCAGTGCTGAGGTTCAAGTCTCTCGGCCAGAGCTCGATGGGATTTGGATTTTCTGAGGTGCAGCATGTCCATTAATTCCGGGTTGGACATGGCTTTATACGTCAGGCACAGATCGCCCCTGAGCAGGCAGTATGCCACTGTGTAGAGCTGGAGTTTCTTTAACCGGGCAGCATATGGCATCTGTTTGAGCCCTTTGATCCTCTTGGTGAGGTACTTTTGGGGTCTTTCCAGTTGCTGCAGGTGTCTGGTAAGGTACATCCCACAAAAATATTGTGAAGTAACTTCCGCACACTTAGACTTGTGACAGTTACCAAGTCAACAGTATGACAGAGAAATGCATGTTGTAGTCATAGAAATGAGGAAAATAGTCCCAGACATGTCAAACACAAATGTGTGCGTGTGCTGAGGGGTAGGAGGCAGAGACAGGTAGAAAAATAATTCACTTTACTGAACAAAAGACTGTAACAGAAACATTTTGACTCATAAATGTACTGCAGCCCTTTGTACTGTTGTTTGAGTCACATGCAAAACGGAACAAGCAGAAACTTATACACAGAAAATGGTTGGAATGGATTGGAAAGGAGTTTGGTGGGAAGTGCATTATAGAAAGCTGAACAAACTGTAAGGGTTTTTTGTGTCCTGCCTACATCCATGTGTGGTTCCTCAAGTCATTCTGATTTCCTTGCGCCTGCTACTAAAACATGACACAGTGATTACTCTGAATTATCCCTGTATGTACTCTGTACTGTTGCCCTTGCGACACATGCAATATAGATGGAAAACATCAGTAAGCATTAGTCCACTTGCCTAATTTAACAATTAGATAAATAAAAATAAACTTTCAGAAATTGTTTCAAGTGGGGTGATGTGTGAACACTGTTGTTTTTAAAGCGAGACATGAGATTATTACTATCATAGAACATTCCGAGGAAGCTCAACAACTTTAAGCGGTTTTATAGAAACATATTGACTATAACAAGGTATGAAAATTAACTGGGCAAGGAACTCCAACCATTCAGAGCAAGTACAGGAGGTGATTGAAAGCTCATGAAGGAAGAAAAGGATAATATGAAATGAAAATGTATCATGGAGGCTCGAAATATTTTGGCCAACCAGTCTTCCTACAGTTACTAAGCGCAGCCCCACCAACTCATTTGCTAATACTTTCTGGCATCCAAGGACATTGAGCATGGGGGAAGAGCTGGGGACTGTGATGAATCACTAGACTTAACCAGGTTTCATGATTCAAGTGTGCCTGCTTCTTGGTATCATGGTGTGCTTTTTGCTGTCTGCAGTACTTCCCAAAGACACTGACGTGCATGGACTACTTAACTTACAAAGGTGGGTTCTTTTGTTATTTTTTTAAAGAATGTTAGCCAAAATAGAGCACTGATCCACCTAGAGTATTTTCAGACAGGTGGTACATACTGGTGGAAATACAGACAAAGAAACAAACTCTAATTAATATTAATTCAGTAGTAATAATGTAAGAGCCCGCTTGCAGAGAGGTGTAACTTACGACTGTATGCAACATAAATCAACACAATCATAAGTAGATGGATACAAGAAGGTAATCTGTAAAATTAGTAAAAAGAGTAACTGTGCACCGTCGTAGCATCATTTAATATAATGTTTCTATGGAGAAAAGGTACAAAGAACAACATATTGACAGTATGTACTGTTTTTTGGCATGAGATGTAAATGAGTGTTAAGGAACATGACATGAAGAAGAGTAAGAAAGGAGAGAGAAAACACACGTTCCATACATGTCAAGCAGAGCACCTCACTGGCCCTTTTCAAGAGAAATCTTGATGAGTGGATGGGAAATAGTTCACCCCGGGGATCACTCCAGTGGCTCTACTTCATAGAGGCACCGGGAACTAATGGTGGCATGATGCCAGGGCACTTCTATGGACTAGGCTTGTAAAGGCTCCAGAGCTATTGGCCTTGTACACACCTATGAGAGAGAGAGAGAGAGAGAGAGAGAGACAGAAATAAAGAAGACATGAAGAATACAATCAATATATCAATTTATTCCTAGAAACCCTTAACACCATGGCTCCCAGTAGAAAAATTAGGCTAAACTGTAATTATGCACCATGGCTAAACCAGGCAACTCGATCACTTATGAACAAGAGAGAGAGTGCCTGGACAGCATGGAAAAAAAATAACAACTCAACTTTCCACCTGAACTTATATAAACAGCTTTGCAATCAAACAAAAAAGCAGGTCTTACTAGACAAAAAAAAATGTTATCAAAAATCTCTGAGAACCCACATACCAACCCAAAGAAATTCAGGCACTCAGTAAACAAACTACTATCTCCAGGGAACCCCTCTTCACCAAACCCTTTCCCTAACAAATCTTCTAATGAAACTGCAAGCCTACTTAACAACTTTTTCTTTGAAACAATAGAAACTAGAGAACTTTTTCACAGAGACTATCCAGTCTCTAGCCAGCCAACTCTCTCCCAATGGCTCTAATTCTAATGCAGCCACACCCAGTACCCAAACACACTTTACCTTCCAACCTGTTCCTACTCAACTTATTCATGCCCTACTTAAGAAACTAAGACCCACCACCCTGGCTGCCAAACTCCTCCCAGCAGACTATCTCCAAAAGTCTGCTCCCACCATAGCATACCCCATCTCAATCTTGATCAACAGAGCTATATCTGAAGCTACTGTACCCACTATATGGAAAAATCTCCCATGTCATATCTCTCCATAAAGGAGGCAGTTCCACTGAGCTGTCAAACTTTAGACCCATAGCTATTCTGTCACCTCTAGCTAAAATTATGGAGAAGTGTGTACACATACAGCTCATGCACTACCTCACACAGAACAAGCTGTGGTCCAACTTTCAGCATGGCTTTAAGCCACACCACAGTACTACTTCTGCCCTCCTCTCTTTCTCTAACATCATTAACCACAACCACAATAATAACAAACTATCCTCAGCACTCTTTCTAGCTCTATCCAAGGCTTTTGACATGGTTGACCACAAAATGCTTATAAATACCTTAAAGGCCTTCTCCTTAAACAATCATGCAATCCAATGGTTTCAATCCCACATGCAGAGCAGGCAACAGGCAGTCATATGGCAGGACAAGTTATCATCTCACACACCCATCAAATTAGGAGTCCCCCAGGGCTTGATATTAGGACCCCTTCTTTTCTCCATCTTTATCAGTGACCTTCATTCAGTCATCCCAGATGCTACCTGCATTCAATATGTGGATGACTCCACCTTGATTTGTTCTGACACCTCACCAGATACTTTATTCACATTAACCCAAAATACCTTCAATACAGTGGAAAAATGGCTCTCCAATCAACATCTAATCCTAAACCTCAACAAAACTAAGCTGCTCCTCTTTTCTCCCACATGCATGACCCCCCTGCCATCCTTCAACATAACCACTAAAAATGGCACTATCATCTCCCCAGAAGCCCAAACTAAACTACTGGGTGTCATAGTTGATAACAACCTGAAGTTTGATACACATATCAATCAAACTATCAAAACCATTAATAAAAAACTTGGCTCTCTTTACAGAATCAAACCATTCCTTAACCCCACTTGCTAGAACTGCAATTGCCCGTTCCCATCTACTATCAACTCTTCTCTACACCTCACCTCTATTCTCCAACTTAAACAAAACAGATCTTAATAAACTATCATCCTGCTATAACCACATTGCCAGATTTGCTACTGGCACAGCCTACAGTACACACCACTGTCACAACCTAAATCACCTAGGATGGTTTGAACTGCCTAGCCTACTGCAGTTCAACCAGCTAATAGTGGCACATACAGTTCTTTACCAACCAGAAAATACACCTGCACTAAAAATATTATCAGCCCCTACACCAGCACCTGGCCACTGCAATCATCCACTAGACTCCTAGTTCAAACATGCAAATCCAACTACTCAGCTGAAGACTCTCTGTTTGCCAACTCTGTTGGAAAAACATGGAACAGACTCCCAGCTTACTTGACCCTAGAACCCTTACTAACTCGATTCAAAAACAAACTCAAGAAATACTTCAAAACTCATTGGTTCTGTCCTTGCACTAATCCCGACTAGAGACCTCTCTATTACTTAGATGCCTTACCTTCAACTACTACTAACGTTTTTCTACCACATAATTTCAGGAAGGGTCAGTTGTATAACTGCTGCTCAATGTGTCTTAAACCTGAATGTAATGTTATGTACATATAAATTTGAAAATAATGTTATGTTTTGTAAAGTGTTTTATAATAAGTTAGTACTATATGTGCTAAATGCTAGTATTGCTTATGACTGTAATCTGCTTGAAACTAGCATTTACAAAATGTTCAGTGTGTATTTTTATCTTGGAGCTTTTCTCCCCGGGCCTCCACTGAAAATGGACATATATCCAGTCAGACTATCCTGGTCAACAAATGTAAAATAAATAAAAATAAATAAAATAGATAAAAGTTTACTAAACCAGAAACTCTTGATATAAAGACTCCACCTCCCACCTCATCTCTTCCATCATTCTCCCTAGCACCTGTAGCAACTTCCTTCATCATATCACTTCTTAACAAACTCAAACCCTGTTCCCCATCAGCTGACAAACTCCCTCCATTATTTCTCAAACATGAAGCCGCATGCGTAGCATACCCTGTACCATAGATCCATCCAAGAAAATACAGTACCAGATATCTGGAAAAAATTCTTCATAATATCCCTCCACAAGGGGTGAAATTCTACAGAACCCTCAAATTACAGGTCTATTGCTATATTATCCCCCTTATCCAAGATACTGGAAAAATGTATACATAGAAAAATGCTAAACCACCTCTTACAGGCAAACCTAATTACACACACAGCACGGTTTATGACCTTCGCACAGTACTACCACTGCCCTCCTGTCTTTCACACACAACATTGCCCAAGCCAGAGATAATATCTATCCAAAGCATTTGATACCATTTTGCATCCCATCCTCCTAAACAAACTTTCCAACCTACAATCCTATCCTGGGCCCCCTACTTTTTAATATATTTACAACTAAACTCCATATCCCCTGCCCCCACTCTACATTAATACAGTATTCAGACAATTCCACAACTATTAACACCTCCAACAATATACAACATCTCCACACTGTCACTCAATGATCTCTGCACCTAGTAGAACAATGGCTAACTGAAAACAACCTTCTTTTCAACCCCAGAAAGACCAAGCTTCTCCTTTTCCTTCCAAAAAAACTCCAGTTAAAGACAACTTCACAATCTCCTCCTTAGATAATACAATTATCCCCACTGACTCAAACACCAAATTGCCTGGCGTTACTATAGATGACCAATTAAAATTTGACCTACATATCTGAAACTGTATCAAAAAGTCCAATCAAAAACTAGGTCTTCTATACCGCAATAACAAATATATACTTAACAAATCTAGACCTTTACTGGCTCAAACATTTATTCTACCATCCCTGCTGTATGCTGCTCCCATACTTACTAACCTCCAAAATAATCTGTTAACCAAACTAGAAATCACCTGCAACAAGATAGCAAGATCTGCAGTCAGTAATAACTACAAATCCCATCATTGTATATCCCTGAAAAGCTTAAGATTGCCTGAGCTCCCCCTCATGCTTCAAATATCACAACTACAAATTGCACACAGCATCCTAAATAGCCCCAACTCTTGTCCTGCCCTTGCATCCATAATTACACCCTACACACCCAAGTGTGACCTCAGAAGCACACAAAAAAACCTTCTGCAGGTGACCAAGCCAAACAAAAATATTGGAAAAATACTTTACAGTCATTCAATTGCATACTCATGGAACAAACTTCCATTGTCCCTTCGCTCCACTACCAAAAGTGGTGAATTCAAAAAGCAACTAAAAATTAATTTCCAATATGCATGGATATGTACTTGTCAGGAAATTAATTGCTCTTCTCTCAATTAACATATTTGCCTGGTATCTACCTAAACTGTCTATACATATTACTCTCTCAGCAGTTAGTACCTATGCTATTAAATGCATCTTTGTTGTACTATGCCATGATGTTACTCTGATTTTTTTTTTATTTTAGGCATTGCTACATTCCATGTAAATAACTTAATGCTAACCAAATTTCTCAAACATATTGTTACTGCATTCTCAAAATACTGTACTTTTGCCTTGTATATGATTGTATTGTATATTTCTCTCTGTTTTTGTATTGTTAAGTATCTTACAACTTGAACTGGTAGTTTTTTTTATTTTTTAATTACTTTCCTGGAGCTTTACTCCTTGGATCTCTGCTGAAAAAGGCCTCTCTGGGCCCAGTTGGATTAACCTGGTTAACAAATGTAAAAATAAAAATAAATAAAATAAAATACAAGGGAGAAGTGTACAGCTATCTTCTAGCCGTGTTCATGAGATCCTGGCACCGCTACAGACGTTTGGGAACATGTTTATTGGCAAGCCAGGGAGCACCCACCTAATGAATTATTATAGAGGCACAGGGCCTTGGTGGCCCATCAGACAGGCCTCGTATACTGTACTTGAGTGAGTTAAACAGACCTTGAGTGAGGCACTACAGTAAATGTTGGATATGGGGGAACTGATGAAATCCATAGTTTTACTTCTGTGTTAACATGTTTTCTGACAAAATGTAAGCCAATAAATTAACATTTTATTTTTAATATGACGTAATAGCACATATTCCTAATACCTAATCTGAAATAGTCTTAAATCCATGAAGTTAGCATGGAGGGATGGTTGGGATGGTGGTGGGGTCAACTGACAGGCCCCACCAAAATGGTCCAAATTGGGCCCTTTAGTTGCTATGCTGGCCCTGGCTACCTCAATATACTATCGTCCTTCTTTTTATTTTTACATTTCTTACCTTACCCATATACCTACAACTAGTTCACATAATTTATATAAATAAATAAATAATTTCATTCTGTTCCATCACTTATCTCTCTATACTACCTCCTTTTCCCTGTATTCTTTAATATCCTGCCTTACCATCTACATAGAACGTATTCACATCTTCACTACATTTTCTTCTTGTTTAACAAGAATTAATCCACACACACACACACACACATTTTCTCAGTTACAGACACTATTTCCTATATCACTCCTAAACTCCACTTAATACTTCTCATCTGCTGTCTGTTTCTGAGGAGCATTACTGTATGTTTTATTTATATACATTTTCCAGTTTTCATTTCATTCTGTGTTATTTCTTACCCAATATTCATTTCATTCATTGTTATTTCAGAAAACTATAATGATATAAATGTGTCACTTCTTTTTTTAACATACGTGTTTATTTTCATGCTCGTTCTAGTCATATTAGCTTATCGTTTTACAATACTTGAAGCTTTTCTCCATGGGCTTCCACTGAAAATTGTCTCCTGGTCGAGTTTGTTTGCCCTCGTCAACAAATGTGCATGTGTAAATGACTAGACATATAAATAAAAATAAATTTAATTTTTAACTGTTTTATTTATACTTAACATTTAATATTTCATCATATTTTATATGACTCGGTTTTTTATTGTAATACTTCATGAGCTGAGCAACAGGCTGGTTCCATCATAAATTATATGTAAATTCAAATCGTGTATACATTTACAAAAAAAATTATACAATAATTATGATGGCAAGTGTTCCAACTAATGTAGTTACATTATTACACAACCAAACTTCGTTTTAAGAAGGGGAGATTCTCTCTAATGAGCCATTACCCGTCCAAGTGCTGCCAGTGCTTTAATTATACTTAAATAAGATTTGAATCACCAATTGAAAGCACATGGAAACAAAAATATTGGGCTTACTACTGTAGTTTAGACCCATAAGACTTTACTTGCTTTCATAATTTAACTGTGCCTGCTTCTTGGTAGCATGATGTGCTTGTTGCGGTCTGCAGCACTTACCAGAGACACTGGAATGTACATACTGCTAAATTTACAAAGGTTGGTTCTTTATTTACATTTCTAAAGAATGTTAGCCAAAAAAAAACACACTGATCCACCTAAAGTATTTTCAGACACAGCATAGCAGAAATAAGTGTCTGTTAAAGCGGTCGGTAATAATAAACCTTACGCACATACTAGAGAAAGAAATAATCGTTGTAATCTAAGACAAGTAACAATTTCAATACTATGACCAGGACTAACTGACATTACATTAGTAACCCACAGGGCAAATATATGATTGTGTAAACTATATAGTGGTTCTCCTTAACGTAAAAAATTGGACAGTTTACAATAACATACAACCTAACTAGAACGCTATCAAAGAAAAAAACATATGTACACCGTAGTTCAGGGATTGCTTTTCGCTCTCGCGAGTTTTCACGGAGTACGTGAAAGTGTCAGCGGGATATCCGGTCTCTTTTTATGTGGCGGATTGGGTTGGAGGCTGTATTATTACAATGAAGGTGAGAATAATTTCAATTGGCAAGTTAAATAGCTGATATTTCATGTTCATATATGTTTCCATTTTTAGTGGTTATGAAAGGGAATATATAATTAATACAATTCTGTTCAACTGATGCAGCGTGCTCTCCGATGGAACTTGATTTAACAAACGGAAACTGTATTCGTAATAAATTGTCAACATGGCTGCGTCCTAGGACTCTTCTTCAGAATTGGTGTTCGCAAGCATGCTAGCTAGTTACCAGTTGAACTGTCAAAAACGTATGCAGTTTCTACTCATTTTTTGTTGCCTTGTTTGTGAGATTAAGCATTTGCTTTGGTGTAGTTATTCGCGAATCTGCTATTTGTTATGTTGTGCCGAAACTGTGTGTGTCTTTGGATGTGTTAACTACGAAGAACTGTAGACATGTTTTTATCAACAAGTTGAATGTGGTTCGTGTTCTGTTTTGTGTGTCTTACGCTTGTATTTATTTTCTGTGTGAGCAGGTCGTAGGTAAAAAAGTTATGTACAAGTAAGTACATGGAACTAGAATTCCCGCATCTACGTAGTGTTTGGGTGGTCTGCTTAGTTTGTATACGTTTAAGTAATTGCTTAAAGGCTATGAAATTTTTCATAAATTTTGATATTTGCTTCTCCATTTGAATTCTTGGTGAATATGTCTTCAGCGTAGAATTCTGTGTCCTAACGTGATCTGGTTTCTTTCCACATCCCCGACATGCTGAAGAACTGCACGAAGTTGCTGTTTTGCATTAGGTGTTATGCTGTTTGTGCCCTAGAACGGGTTGCTGTTTTATCATGAATTTGTCTGACTTCTGTGTCCTAACGTGATTTGGTTTCTTTCCACATCCCCGACATGCTGTTGAAGAACTGCACGAAGTTGCTGTTTTGCATTAGGTGTTATGCTGTTTGTGCCCTAGAACGGGTTGCTGTTTTATCATGAATTTGTCTGACATTTTGCCTAAGCTTAGAATTGTGTCTCCTTTATTTTTGAATACAATAAAGCAAACAGTGGAAAACTACAGTACTGGGAGAAATGGCCATTTAGATAGTGGCAGATGGATTCACTTTCAGGATATCTGTTTCACACACTAAAGGATGATAGTAGGCTATCTACCTGGAGATCATTTTAAGTCTGGCCGTTTCAACCCAAGGTAATGCTGTAGAAATACTAGTTAGTACCCAGGATTGCATTTAATGATGATTATCCATATTCAAGAGGGTTGTGGGCACAATCCCCGGTAAGAATTTATGGTGTCCCGTCCACACATCTAGGTTCCTCTTTAGCAGTGTCATACAGGTGCTCTGCTTCATCTGAATTGGTAGCCAGTTCCAAAGATGTGGCAGTTGCTGGGAGACCAATATGTGACCCCCCCCCCCCAGAGTGTCCTATTTAAGGCATAGATAAGTCCCTGGAATGGGTAGCTCTAGATCTATTTACTTTACAGCGATGCAGTACATTCATTAGGTTTGGGTCTTGGGTTGCTTTGTAGGCCAGGCACAGGTCTCCCCTAAGAAGTCTATATGATACAGAATACAGTGACGGAGACTTTAGTCATGCGGTGTAAGGTACATACTGGAGGCACTTGATCTTCTTTGTTAGAAATCTTTGAGGTCTCGTTGCTGCAGGTGCTTAGTATGATGCATGCCGAATGGGGCATTATACTCCATTATGGGCTGGATAAGTGACGAATATGGTGGGAGGTTATAATTTCATTTGCTGTCTGTGTGATACCTTCACTAATCAAGTCAGCTACGTGGAAAGCTTTTCTTACAACGGTAGAGACGTGGTCGAAGTTAAGGTCGTGGTCTACTTGTCATCCCAGGTCCTTAAGCACTTCTTGGGTACTTGGGGATTTGTTCTTGATTTTATAGTGTGAAGGGACTGATGATGCATAGTTTGAGACCATTGTTGCGTGAGACCCTCCTGGAGGGTACTGACATTATTTGGGGATTCAGTGATTGTACCTAAGTTTTCAGTTGTCTGCAAACTTGGTCAGCCGCAACCCTTTCGTTTTGACCTTAGCGGGCCCAGCACTGACCCGTGTGGCACTCCGCTGTTAACAGGTCTGCTGGTTGATGTGGAGTATCCCATCAGGTTTGTGAGCTATTTGACAACCCATGTTGCAACAAAGGGGGTTACGTTCAGTTTGCATAGTTTATTGGTAATGCTTGAATGTGGGATTGTGTTGAAAGCTTTTGCCTAGTTTGAGGTATGTTGTGTGCACAGGTTTGTCCTCATCGGTAGCCTCAAAGAATTCCAGCAGATTTGACAGGCAGGATCTTCTCTTCACGAAGCCGAATTGGATAGGGTCCAGGGCTTGCAGATCACGTATGTCTTTATTTATGAGGTCCGTAATGATACGTTCCGTGGCCTTACAAATGAGGCTGGTTAAGCTTGTGAGTCTGCAATTCCCTGGTTGTGTTGCTAGGCCACCTCTGTGGAGGGGAATAATTGTAATTTGTTCTCCGTTCCGCAGGAACAAAGCCTGTGGTTAGGATGTGATTGTAAAGGGTACTTATTGGTGGTAGTTCATGTTTTAGCCTGTTTTAAGACAGCCTGAGATGTCATCAATCAGAACTTCAAGGCCAGATCCCCTTTAACATTCTGCTGGGGCACCTTAACACAGTGTAGTGGTGCCACATGAATTGATTAGACAATGTACAGTTTTTCTTAAGCTGTAAAATCAGGCTGTCTAGGCAGTCCTGTTCGGCTTCAGACAGTACACTACTACACTGTGCTCATGCCACTTATGTTGGCATATTCTGTGCAAATTTTAGTGTTTGGGTTTGTCTCCGAGTTAGTGTAAGGTGTGCCAAAGGTAGCATGTTGCTAGATCTGAAAATGCATTACTGTTGTTGCTAATCATCAAATGGATGTAAGGTAAACTTCAAAATATACAAAGCATTGTAGTTCACACTGATTGTAGTAGAAGCTGACACATCGTGCATGCTTTTTCAATTGCTGGTTGTAAGATGCATGCTAAAATACTGTAAAGAATGAATGGTGTAACGTATTTTTATTATTTATATGTGCATTGACTCAGTAGTGCAGTTGGTTTTTTTTTTTTTTTTTTGATCCTTTGGCTGTGAAGTTTTGAAAGGAATGCTGTGATTCTCTAAATTACTTTTCTGAATGGTTCTGCAAACTTTTGCAGTATGCCTACTTTATCTCTAGTAAAAAGCTCCTCTCTAGTTTTGACCTGGAAAGTAAAAAGTTTAATATGACTTGTACAAATAAAACCCTGATTTGGCAAGTATTACCCAAGTCTTATGTCCTATGTTCTTCATAGTAGTGAAATAACATGCAAGGTCATATTTTGGCAAGCAAGTCTTGAAAATGTGTAGGAATGTTGTTTTGGGGCACTTGTCTCTTGCCTCTGACATTCCCCAAGCTTATTCGCCCTTAATTTGACTAGGTTAGAGTCGCAACTTTGACCGCTGTTGATTGTAACTGCAACCTGTTTTATTGACAGTAATGTTATATGTTTGTTTTTTAAGTAGGGGGAGTATCATCTTGTAAAGATGTTGCATATTTCTGATTACAGCTCTGTACTCCATTAGAATAGATGCAGATAAATTATTCTGTTTTATTTCTTTACTTGGGTAGAGAATTGATTACCATGGACCTTTTTCGACTCAGCATGGGAGCAGGTGTATGGTTAGGTGATTTGTTTTGTGTGTCACAGGCAGTAGAAGCATCCTGAACATTTATCGAAAGGTCTTAAATACACCAGTTTATTCCAAAATTGACTCTTAATGTCTCCTGGGTAATTGGGTTCACAAGTACAAGCCATTTGTATTTATAAAAAAAAAAAAAAATTATATTACAGATTGAACCATTAAAGCACACAATCTTTCAAACAGCATAGTAGAAAATTGGATTCAAAACTATAAACATTGCATGCAGGTAGGTAGTAAGTTACGTGGCAAAGTGTCTGTGAACTATTCTTACCTCCCTCTTGCAAAGTTTGACTCATCCTGATACAAATTGCGTACACAGTAAAACTCTGAAAGACTAAATCTGGCCATACTGAGAAAGAAAATGTATGCCACTAAAGCAGTGGGTCAATTTCATACAACTCGGTACTATTAATATTATACCAGTTCTCAAAATATTGCTTTCCACAGTGGTTATAGGATTGAAATTTTGGTAGCACAGAGTAATTGGGAATGTTCTAAAAATCTTATTTTGTGGTGGTTTCCCCAGATTGGTAAAACAGTTATCCTTGATCTACCAACACACCCTCCTAGCAAATCCATAGTCAGGTTTGTGTAATTGGGACCAGATTTAGATGCAGTAGCTGTATCTTCAGTCTGCTGAAGGCACTTGCCAGTAAAATAGACTATTAATTTTTTTCGCGTATAAGCAAAATCTCATTCTCTGTCCTTTGGAAGGAAATAATGGGCTTCATTTCCAATTCTCGTCTTATTGAATCCTAGTCTGTTCACTGCCTGTGGTAATCAAAAAAAAAAATAGTCCATAGTGGTTATTTGTAGTGAGGAAGGGGATGCTCATGCACATGCAGCATAGTTACTGTTTAATGTTTGAAATGATAAAGCAGACTATTGGAGATTAAACCATCGCCCCACCAATGGTGCTAGTTTGATTTTTGTGTTTTGACTCCTAGTGGGATGTGTGGATGCTTTTTGAAAAATGAAGTTATGGCCTTGTAGTTCAAACATGTGATCTCTAGAATGAAGTGTTACTAGAAAAATGAGAATTGCAACCTATTCAACACAAAGCCGTCTTTACCATAGTTGCATTCCTTCAGTTTCAGGTCTTAAGCTGTGTGTTTTTTTTTTTTAATAAGTTCTACTTGAATAACTGTAAAAAATGTTTATGGAATGTTTATGGTGTATAACAGCTTGCAATCTTAGTAACCATTCAAGCAACACACATACACTGCCAGCAGCATTTTCTTCTTACAGTTGTAAGCTTTCATATGAGGCAAAGCAGTTCGGTTTTGCACCGCTTGGTAGTATTTACAGAAATATGATTACAAATAGTGTGCGCATAATATTTTGATATCTCTTTAACCTGTGTTCGACAGAGCTGTAATATCAATACAGATGTTTGTCATTGTGTAACCTTCAATATGAAATGGCGTTTATACACTGCTTGTTCATGTTTGCATTATGTGTAGAGGCATAAGATGCAAGTGCAGAAACACCTGGTGGCATCATGTAGAATGTAGGAATAGGTATTTTGTTTTTTAGGGTAACTTGGCTGCTTAACATTTCTTGTTGGGTGCATGTACTGAAATGCACCACGATGGATAGACCATTAGACAAGTTTGATAAGAGTTCATGGGTATAAGGTTTTAATTACATGTAGTGATTTGTATTATGCTTTGTAACAGAAGCTTGTGTTTGTTGAGTACATTCCAGCTTTATGGTCAATGCAGGTATTGTGACATTTGTTAGTCTTTTCCTTTTTAAGTGGTATTTCTCATTGGCTTTCTTAATTGATATACTTTTCTAGTTTGCTTTTTGATTGGCTATTTTTATACTTTTTTATACCTTCTTGGGTATCTGTTTTGTATATTTGCAAAAAGAGAAATCCGTGGTATCTCTAAGTCTCAGAAAAACCCAGTATGCAACCTGTACTGGGTCGAAAACAAACCAAGAAGAAACTTTGCAGTGTGGAGGGTGTAATGTTCACTTCCCAAGTTATGTTATGCACTTTACAGTGGATATAGAAAGTGTACACACCCCAAATGTCAGGTTTTTGTGATATAAAAAATGAGACCACAATAAATCATTTCAAAACTTTTCCCACCTTTAATGCAACGTATAACCTGTACAGTTCAATTGAAAAACAAACAAAACCTAGCCATAACCATTCCTGGATATTTCTTCCCACAGTATTTACTTCCCTGGACCCCTGTCTAGCAGGGTGACTGATATGATCCCCGGGGTGAATTTCCTGTGTAGCAGGGTGATGTGATCCACGGGGTGAATTTCCTGTCTAGCAGGGTGACGTGATCCACGGGGTGAATTTCCTATCTCCCATCCAATCGTCAAGGTTCTTTTTGAAGGGTGCCAAGGAGGCGCATTGTTTGACATGTATGGGGAGTCTCTGGGTCAGGAACCTATCCCTCCAGCATGTTTTGTTCGTTGTGGTAAGGTTTGGATCCCTAGAGCGTGTGGCTGTGAGGGATTGGGATTTCTTTAAGTGGAGCGTGTCCAACAGCTCAGGGTTTGACATGGCCTTGGATGTTAAGCAGAGATCGCCTCTGAGTAGATGATATGCCACGGAGTATAGCTGTAGTTTTTTTTTTTTTAGACTGTCAGTATAGGGCATCTGCTTTAGGCCTGTGCTTCTTTTAGTTGGGTGTTTCTGCGGCCTTTCCAGCCGTTGCAGATGTCTTGTGAGGAACATACCAAACAGGCCGTTGTACTCTGTAATGGGTCAAATGAGGGATGAGTACAGTGGGACAATAACCTCCTTTTTTTCTGGATGCAAAGCCCCTGATGATGTGTGCCACATAGAAGGATTTCCTGATTGTTGTGGCGATGTATTGATCGAAGGTGAGACCACTGTCCACCTGTGTCCCCAAGCCTCTCATCACACTTTCAGTGTTAGTGTATTGTCACCTATGCGTTAATTCATGGGTACATGGTTTTTCCCAAAGGAGAATAACTATATACATTTCATGGCATTAAGCTTGAGCCTATGGTTCTGGCACCAAGCATCTGTTTCTGTAAGGCCCTTTTGTAGAATATCCACATAATTTTGAGGATTCAGTAATGGCTCCCAGTTTGCAGTCAACTGCGACCTTGGTTAGCCAGAGTCCCTTAGTGTTGGCCTGTACTTCAGAGAAGTAGATGCCAAACAAGAGTGGTCCCAGGACTGAACCCTGAGGTTCTCCACTTATCTGGACCTGTATTTGGAGTCTGCTACTTTTTACAGTCTGGTTTCTGTCAGTAAGCCAGTTGGCAATCCGTCGAGTGACAGAGATTTATGCCCAGCTTAGTACGTGATTCCAGAGTGAGGGGTGGTGTCGAAGGCCTTGGCGAGGTCCAGATAGGCTGTGTGGGACTGCCTTACCCTCGTCCACAGCTCTGTAGACTTGATTCGAATAAGTCAGTCAGGTTCAGGAGACAAGAAACAAGATCGTCCCTTCACGAACCTAAACTGGGTGGGGTCCAGTGTTTGAAGGTTGCCAATGTCTTTGTTTATAAGTTCCATGATAATGTGTTCATGCCCTTGCAGATCAGGCTTGTCAGACTGATGGTACAGTAGTTCCCGGGATCCAAGGTGGGTCCCCCCCCTTGTGGAGTGGGATAACTGTAGCTGTGCGCCACTCGGTGGGGACGAAGCCTGAGGTGAGGCTATGATTAAACATGACACTTGGGGTGAGGTGCCACTTAATTTTGTAGTACACAGCCCGGGATGTCATCTGGTCCCATGGATGCTGTATTCTTAGCTTAGGAGAGTGCGGTTTCTACCTGTGTGGCTGTGATTACTGGAATTTCTCAATATTTTGGTATTGAGATGGGCCCTTTAGGGGATGAGAGGAGGGTGAAGTTGGCACTAAATCGATCAGGATATTGGCAGTATCCTTGGGATCAGTATATTTAATGCCATTCTGTTGTAGCTCGCAGTATATCTGAGCATTGCCATTTAGATTCTTGACGTAACTATAGAATGCCTTGTGGTTGTCTTTGGAATCTTTGGCAATTTTATAGCTTTGAAGGATTTTATGAGGGTTCTCGGCTTCTTACTGAAGCTGGTAAGGGAGTTTTTTGCATCCTGGGATTTTCCTCTTTTCTGCAATAGTTTCTTTCTTCTGTTGTATAGTTTGTGGCAGGGGACCACCAGATTGGCTTCTTTTTTTTTTTTTTTTTTTTTTTTTTTGGGAGGAGAGTGTCTTAGTTCTATTTGGAATGGCACGATTCGTGCAGGAGTGGATGTGCTAGTACAGTGTAGGATTCAGCAGTCGAACTTTCAGCTCCCGTTTGCTTGGGTGTCATTAAGTTTGTCACTTCTGATTTGAGTAGCATGAAGTTGGCTTTGGAGAAGTTGTTTTTTACGGAGGTTTCCTTACTGGGGGGTGGGATGTGGATGTCAAGGATGATTTGCTTATGGTCAGACCTGACCAATGAGAGGGTGACCACTGGTGTGGCGCATCTATCTCTTATGTTGGTAATATCCAGGTCAATGATATTGGAGCCCTTGGTGGGACAACGGATTAGTTGATCCAGGGTGTTGGAATTTATGAATTCCAAGAACCGTTGGGGAAAAGGTGTTGGTACCCGGGTAGTTTTCCCAGTTAATGGCAGGGTAGTTGAAATCGCCCAGTATTAGGGTGTTGGTTGTATCGTAATATTTTCCAGTATGTTTTTAAAAAGGTGTAGTGAGAATCTTGGGGCATGGTGGGGGATCTGTAGCAGTCTACAATTTGGATTGCAGTCTTACCTAGTGTTAGTTGCAACTGGAGAATTTCAGATGCGTTGTGCTGGGCAACTAGCCTGGCGGTGTGAATATCCTTGGTGAATATGGACACTCCTCCACCTTTAGTTTTTCGGTCTTGGTTTGGTGGCCTTAAAGTGTGGTAAGAGTTGTAGCCTGGTATTGCAGGGGTGCTCTCTGGAGCCTTGAACCAGGTCTCAGTTACTGCACAGATATCAATGTTTCTCCAATTTTAGGAGTGCCTTGAGTGCATTTTGAGGTTTAGACTTGTAGCATTACCTTCAGATTTTGCATGCTTGTATCGGTTACAGTGGTGGTTTTGTTTTGAATCTTGCCAAAAAAGGCACTAGGGGGTTCTTGGGTACGAGTTTCAACATGGTACATCTTGGCTTGGCAATATTTGCCCACTCATCCTTGCAAAAGCTCTCCAAATCTGTCAGATTGCAAAGGCATCTCTTGTGCACAGCCTTCTATTTTCTATTGGCTTTAAGTCTGGGCTCTGGCTGGGCCATTCCAAAACTTTAATTTTCTTTTGGTGAAGCCATTCTTTTGTTGATTTGGGTGTATACTTTGGGTCATTGTCGTGTTGAAAGGTAAAGTTCCTCTTCAGCTTTCTAGCAGATGCTTGAAGGTTTTGGGCCAAAAGTGACTGGTATTTGGAACTGTTAATAATTCCCTCCACCTTGACTAAAGCCCCAGTTCTTGTTTAAGAAAAGCAATCCCAAAGCATGATACTGCCACCACCATGTTTCACCGTGGGGTTGGTGTTCTTTTGGTGATGCAAAGTGTTTTTGTGCCAAACGTACCTTTTGGAATTGTGGCCAAAAAGTTCAACCTTGGTGTCATATCGACATTTTCCCACATGCTTTTGGGAGACTTGATGTATTGTTTCGCAGATTTTAGGCGGGCTTGGGTGTTTTTCTGTGGAAGAAAATGCTTCCGCCTTGCAACATTACCCCTTAGTCCAGACATGTGGAGAATACGGGAGATTTGTCACATGTAGTACACAACCAGTAACTTGCCAGAAATTCCTGCAGCCCCTTCAGTTTTGCTGTAGGTCTCTTGGCGGCCTCCCTGGTCAGTTTTCATCATGTCTTTTCATAAATTTTGGAGGGACGTCCAGTTCTTTGCGACGTCACTGTTGGCCCATATTTTCTCCATTTTGATTGTCTTCACTGTGTTCTATGGTATATCCAATGCTGTGAATTTTTTTTTGTACCCTTCTGACACCTTTCAACAATGAGATCCCTTTGATGCTTTGTAGGCTGTCTGCGAACCATTGCTTTTGCTGTAACGGGCAACTGAGTAAATGTCAGGAAAATCCTACTAGGACAGCTGAACTTTATTTGAGGTTAATCAGTGTCACTTTAATTGATGGCAGGTGTGTACCCCAGAAGACTGAATGCTGTAATTAAATCCAAAATGTGCTTCAACAAAGTATGAGTTTAAGGGTGTGCACACTTAACCAGCTTATTGTACCCCCCCCCCCAACAGATTTGTTTGTTTTTCAAGACAATTGTACAGGTTATAGGTCACGTTTAAAGGTGGGAAAAGATTTTGAAATAGATTTATTGTGGTGTCATTTTTATATCGCAAAAACCTGGCATGTTAATAGGGGTGTGTACACTTTTTTTTTTTTTTATATATCAACTGTAGTTCACTAAATAAAATATAACTAAAATACATGCTAAAAAATCAAATAGAAATTGGTAAGTAGTCCACAGTGGAGTTAAAAATGGATAACCCAATTGTGGACTACTTACTATTTTCCATTTGAACTGTAAAATATGGACTAAACTTCAATCTTTTAAGTGAACTAAGTGCATAACATAATTTAGGAAGTGAACATCATGCCCTCCACACTGCAGAGTTTTTTCTTGGTTTGTCTTGTATATTTGTGTATGCCTAATGTCCCATTATTTGCATTGAGTTTTACCAATACTTCAGAAGAAAGAATGCTGTCTTTTTATTGAAAGATCATGTGTAAGGGGGAAAACATTTCAAGTCCACTTAAGTAAATAGACTTTAAAAAAAAAATCTTACGAGCACGGCCATGTTAGATGTGCAGTATTTACTGTATTAATATGGTGAGGGGGGGTGTACATCACTTTGGTGGGGGCAGTGTAATACGAGTGGATCAGCTTTGGTAAATGCATGTGAAACAGTTTAATTGCCAACCTATCAAATTACTAATTGGCAGAAAAACTCAGGTTGACAAAAGTCAGTGCATGTGAACACGTTATGTAAAAATGAAGCTTTGCTTCACCACTTTAAACAGTATCTTTAACTTTTATTACACACTATGTGTAATGGTTGCCTAAAGCACTATATTTTTATGACCATGGAAATGTTGAATTGTCATCAGCTTTCCCAAATTAATAAAGCTTTCTAAGTACAGCACGTTATGTTTTGTGAATATTATCCAGTCTTCAAGATGCTGTTTAATTAGCCCCCCTGTACTAAGAAGGCTAAGTCAGTGGCTTTACTTTGTAAAAATGTCTTTTTCAAAACTGACTACTCCTGGGTCTTAATTGCGAGAGGGTTTTTATTGTAGGGTAGTCCTGTAACCGGAAATCCTTAAGCCTGCTGTGCTTTTCTGTTTGGTCTGAATGTTGTGCCCTTCAATAACACAGTTGTCTCTATTCCATTCTTCCCATCAGAAAGAAACTGTCCTGGTGGTATCCCAAATTAAATGGAACAAAAGGGAGAGGGTGGTGCAAAGCAGGAAGGGTAATTCCCGCCAAGATAAAAACTTTCAAACTAATTAGGCAACTAAGAGGGCTAATTAGGTGAAGCTAAACCAACTTTGAGGTGAGAGAACCATAAGGCCTTTAGCTATGTCAGAAATCTCATGGGTAGCACACAACACTGTGCTGAACTGATTATTTAAAATTGCACTGTTCAAGCCTGACAATATAGCGAGCCCATTAGCGGACAGATTCAGTTCCAACTTTTACTCCCAACCATCCCCAAAAATACCCTCAAACATAAGCCTCCCAGCTATAACTAGGGAGCTTGTACTAGTGCTTGCTGAAGCCAAGAACATGGCCTTGGTGGGGCATAACATTCCATGATGTATCCTGAACAGCCAAGTACATATCAGGACCCTTGAAGTCATTTAACTAAGTGTTTTAAAAATTACCTTTGTGCCATGTGAATGGAGGATTGTGACTTTCATCCGTCTTTATAAGGGAGTCCATTTTCTTCATGGACATTATCTCCAGACATTGGATCCATCCCAGTTTGGCTTTGTCAAAGGAAGGTCTTGCCTTCTGAATCCAGTGAACAGCTTTGAATGGGTCACTAAGGCAATGGATTAGGAGGAAATAGTGCATACTTCCTATCTAGATCTGGCTAAAGCATTTCATAGGATCATATGAGGTTACTGGGTTAATGGCTCTGGGGCCCCTTACTAGTGGGTGGAACCCCTGTGACAGATTTGTTTCCTATTGACTCATCAAGGTCGCGCTTGAGGATCAGTGAGGTAATCTGTTTAACGTGTATGGGAAGTTTTATTCCAGAGACTGGGCAGCGTCTGGGAGACGAACCTGTCTGCAGCAGTTTTTTTATGCATATTAGATTCTGGCCTTTTGTGCAGGTAATACACGAATAGTTAAACTTACGGATATGGAGCGTCTCTAGTACGGTAGGGGCTGAGATTTCCTTGTAGGCAAGATACAGGTCACCTCTGAGTGATCTGTATGATGCCAAGTAGAGTGGTAGTGATTTGAGGCTGTCCTCATAGGACAAGTGTTGGAGACTATGGTATTTCTGTGGCCTTTCCAGTTGGTGTAGATGTTTTGAGAGGCGCTTTCCAAATGGGGCGTTGTACTCCATTATTGTTCTAATGAGGAAGGAGTATAGAGAGGTAATAACCTCCTTTATTTCTGGATGCAGTTCCTTTACTTATGAGAAGAACCAAGTAAAAGGCTTTTTTGACCACAGCTGCTACATAATGGTAGAATGTGAGATTGTCAACCTGAGTACCCAGGTCTCTGACCTCAGGTTGTGTGCTTAGGGGGTTGCCGTTGATGTGGTAATCAGCAGGGACCATGTTTTTACTAAATTTTTTTTGTGTTTAACTTAAGGCCATGACTTTGGCACCAGTCATTAGTTGCTGTGAGATCCACTTGCAGTATGTAAACATCATTTGGGGAGTCACTGCCAGCACCCAACTTGCAGTCGTCTGCAAACTTGGTCAGCCACAGGCCTTTTGTCTTTGGCTGGACCTCCTGAGAAGTAGATGCCAAACAGTAGGGATCCAGAGACATATCCCTGGAAGAGCTCCACTAGTGACAGGTATGCTATCGGTGGTGTAGGTGCCTATTCTGACCTTGAGGGTCCTGTCGGTGAGTCAGTTGGCCACCCAACTGATGAGATAGGGATTTATGCCAAGTTGTTAGCTTTTCGATGATGCCTGAGTGGAGGATTGTGTCAAAGGCCTTGGCCAAGGTCAAGGTAAGCTATATGTGCAGACATTCCCTCATCCATGACCTTGGTGATAAAATGTTTATATATTTTAACACACCTTTATTTTTATTAATCTTATTTTTTGCATTATTGCTTGCATTGGTTGTTGAATATTTTTGTATAAGGCCATATTGTCTTAAGTGTCATGTGATTTGTGCAGAGTGTATTTAAGTGGTTACATGTTGATTTTTAGAATGTCTGAAGTCTTTTTGACAAAAGCGTTCACTAGTGTTGGTGTCTTGGAATAAATTTGGCTGTAATTTGTGGGTTTTCCTAGTTTTTGTTTTTGTTCTACTTCACTGGTTATTAGTCTCAAAAAAGTCAACCGGGTTCATCGGGCAAGACCTTCCCTTGTCAAATCTGAACTGGGTGGGGTCAAGTGCTTGGAGATTGCCTATGTCCTTGTTTGAGATCGAAAATAATACACTCCCATGTTTTTACAGATCAGACTTGTCAAGCTAATGGGGCGATAGTTTCCATGGTCAGTAGTGGCACCACCTTTGTACAGGGGGATAACAGTGGCAGTTCTCCCATTTGCTGGAATGAAGCCTGTGTTTTAGGCTGTGGTTGAATGGGGTGCTTAATGGCGAAGCTAGTTCTTGCTGGAGATGATGCAGAATACATCCGGTCCCATGGAAGCGGTGTTCTTTGGCTTGGATGGAGCTTTTAATACAGATGTGTGGTGTGTTTTGGCTTGGATGGAGCTTTTAATACAGATGTGTGGTGTGGGACAAGTATCAAGAATGTCAAAGTGCCTTGGGTGGGGGGGTGTTGGAGTTTGCGCTGAAACGTAAGTCAACAGGATCTGTGCAAGTGATACTGTTGAGTACTAAGTTGGAACAAACCTGGGCTTTGCCATGGCGGTGCCTCACATAATTGAAGGCTTTGTGGTCTCCCATTTTTGGAGGCTAGTTTTAATTCATAATTGGCTTTGGAGGTTTTCACTAGTGATCTAAATTTGCATAATGAGGCTTAAGGGGTATTTTTTACTATTTGGAATTTGTTCCTTTTTACTCTTGGACCACAAGGGTACAAAAAACTCTAGCATTGTTGACTAAACATATGGAACTGGGTACAACCCCCTTTTATAATGCTCTGGATAGCTAGCTGGCAATCTGACAAGGTCAGTGAGGTTAGAATCAGAGTGACCACCCCCGCAAAGAGGCCAGTCATTAGTGGAGTCCCCCAGGGCTCTGTACTAGGCTTATTCCTCTTTGTCTGTTCAGAGGCAGTCTGTAAATCCCCTATACAAGTCAAATTTGTTGGTTACACTTGGGTTGTATAGTGGTCATTAGGTTCATATGTGTAGACTAGGCTGAGAGAGCTAAATGTTATCTACTCATTAATCTGTCTCATGGGACAGACAAGAAGAAACTACAATGGGGTCCCAGAAACAATTCAGAAACCCACCAAAACCAACAGGTGAGACTATTTAAAGCATACTTTCTAATGTCCCTTTTCCCTTTCAGAACATCTGAATCTCTGCTTTTCTCTTTGGCAACAGATAGTTTCAGACAAAACCAAATGGGTTTTGAAGGTCATTCATGAAGGTCATAAGGCAACTGGAGGGAATACCTCCTTTTCAAGGGGTAGTTCCTCATCCACCAGGTCAGACTCCTTACTTCTCCTGTGCTTCAGCATACACTCTCAGTGAGTGATGGAACCAGTTCCTCCTTCCCAAGTTGGGAAAGAGTTTTTATTAGAGGCTGTTCTTACTGTCAAAGAAAATGCTTGAAGACCAGTTGTGGATCCTTCTTTCCTAAACCTGTTTTGTGATAGTGCCAAAATTCAAGATGCCACTTAATCTGTTGTCTCTTTTTCCTCGTTCAAGTTTCCTGGTAATACTTTGATTTAAGATGCTTATCACATCCCTATTTTTCAAGGCTTCAGGCATTTCTTAAGGGTTTTGTGTGTCTGGATCATGTTATTGGTTCTGTGCCTTATCCTTTGGACTATTAATTGCACCAAGAGTGTTTTGAAAGTGTCTAGCTCCAGATGTCCATCGTGTTACACTGCTGCAGTCATTACACTTGGGTTATCCTGCCGTCAGGTGGGTCCCCAGTCGGCCTGAGTTCCAAAGTCTTGGTCCGGCGTCGGTTGCTGTCGCTTCTTCCCTGACATCAGTGCGATGGGGGTATATAAGATGCAGCCAACGCCGCTTTCTTCAGTCTTTCTTGTAAACTGCTTTTGCTTCGGGCACCGCGCGGCAAGTGCTGGTCGGCCTACTCCTGAGATTTTCATTCCGAATCCAGAACCGAAGTCTTCTACAAAGCTAAGTACCCCGTTGGGGAAACTTTTTCTTGCCTCAGACCGATGTCAGTAAAAGTTAATAATTGTATTTCTTGTGGGAAGCAAATACCTCATAAGGATTTCAATTCTTATTGTATGCTATGCCTAGGCCCAGACCACGATGTCACTGGTTGTTGGTTTTGTGCTAGGTTTAACAAGCGCACTATTAAACGTCAGTTTGATTTTGCCCGACTTATTTTGGCAGAAAATTCAATTACACCATGCAGTCGGAACTACCGACCAGAATACATAAAGCGCAAAGACAAGGACAGGCATCAGAGGTCCAAAACTGACGGCTAATCCTCTTCTAGGCCAGTCGCCGGTTCTCCGGTTTTCAGCGAGGTGCCTTCGCAGCCCCTGGCGACCGCTTCTTTAGAACCACAGGCCGCCTCTGACTCCCACGTGGAGATGGCTGGGCCTTTAGATGCACAAGATTTTCAGCCTACCGAGACTAACCCTTCAGAGGGATCCGGAGTAGCTGAACAACCCGTAGCTTCAGAGGGTGTTTTCAGACCTACTCAGTTAACCATTAAATCTTCTGCTAAGTCTAAACCTCCTTTAAAAACAAAAACAAATTCAACATTCACCAGGACAGGCCTCCTTGCCTAAGAAACAAATGCTCAAAATGGCCGAAGACCTAATCACTCTGATCAGGGGGTCCCATCCCCCTCCTGAAAAAGGGCCTAGACAGGATGCAGACTATGACTCATCTGACCAGGTATCCATCTCTTCAGATTCATCCTCGGACCTAGGATACTTTTTACCCCCCTTATGAGGATTCTGATGCTGAGTAATCAATTCCATCAGCCTCTCCGCCTGTGGATTACTTCTTTGGAGAAACCTTACATACCATGAGGTAGCATTTCCATTGGGAGGGTCAGGATTACTCAGAATCCAAGAAAATGCTCATAGATTTCCTGTTATTTCCTCAACACAGACCCCTTGCTATTCCGCCAGTGTTAGATATTGTGGATGATGTGTATACTGAATCCAGTTTAAATGCTGATTCTTTACCTCCTGCTGTAGTTGAGCCATACTGATACTACAGAGTCCCTGACTCTCACAAATTTCTTTATAAAAGCCCTTTTGCTGATCCTGAAACTATTTCTCAGGGCCCCGAAGGGGTGAAGGCCTCTTCAGCAAAGAATCCAGTCCCCTCTGACAGATATTCCAGAGCATTAGACAGATGGGGGAAGAGTATATACATCTGCAACTTTAGCAATGAGGGCCTTAAATCGCCCGTTTCACATGCTAAAATATCAGCAATTTTTAATGTCTCGGTTGAAACAAAAAAAAATGCTTCGAAACTGCGATCCTCCTAATTATAAGGAAATGCAGGATTTATTGCATGCAGCTGAACAAGTGGGAAAACATACTTTGCGATGTGGGTGTTCATCGTGTTACCCTGCTGCAGTCATCACACTTGGGTTATCCTGTCATCAGGCGGTCCCGCAGTCGGCCTGAATTCCAAAGTCTTGGTCCGGCGTCGGTTGCTGTCGCTTCTTCCCGGACGCTAGTGCCGGTCGGCCGACACCTGAGATTTTCGAATCGAATTTCAGTCCGAAGTCTTCAAAGGTAAGTACCCCGTTGGGGAACCTTTTCTTGCCTCAGTCCGATGCCAGAAAAAGTTAACAATTGCATTTCTTGTGGGAAGCAAATACCTCATAAGGACTTTCATTCTTATTGTATACCTTGCCTAGGCCCAGACCACGACGTCATTGGTTGTCGGTTTTGTGCTAGGTTCAATAAGCGAACTATAAAGTGACGCTTTGATTTCGCACGACACTACTTTGATAGGAAATTTAATTACATTATGCCGTCGGAGCAACCGACTACCGGCGTGCATAAAAACCAGACTCCGAGGCCTCGGCTGGGCTGGTCACCGGTTCTCCGGTTTTCAGTGAGGTGCCTACGCAGCCCCTGGCGACTGCAGAGTCGGAGCCCCAGACCGCTTTGGATTCTCAAGCGGAGAGTTCTAGGCTGACGCAGCCATTTTCTTTAGGCCCTACCGACCAATATTGCAGAAGGAGAAGCCGGTGCTGCGGAAACACCTTCGGTTACAGAAGGTGTCTTCAGACCGACTACTCTCGCCATAAAATCTTATGCTAAGCTTAAGACTCCTCTAAAACCAAAAAAGACTGCACATCAGTCTCCAGTTCAAGGCCCCATGCCTAAGAAACAGATGCTTTAACATGGCTGAAGATTTGATTTCTTTAATCAGGGCCCCCGACAAAAGGCCTTGACAAGAGGAGGATTATGCCTCCTCTGATCGTGAAATTTCCTCAGGCTCCTCTGAGGAACAGGATTACTCCTTTCCCCCTTATGAAGATTCTGATGCTGAAGATTCCATTCCCTCAGCTTCTCCCCCTGAAGACTATCCCTTTGGGGAAACCTTACATACCATGAGGGAACACTTGCACTGGGAAAGTCAGGACTACTCCGACTCGAAGAAAAGGCTCAGGTTTCTTTTACTCCCCCAGCACAGACCACTTGCTATCCCTCCAGTTTTAGACATTGTGGATGATGTTTACTTAGAATCTAGTCTAAATCCAGATTCTCTGCCTCCTGCTCCAGCCAAACCAGATAGAGTGCCTGACTCGCACAAATTCCTTTACAAAAGCCCTGTTGCTGACCCAGAGACAATCTCCCAGGGTCCTAAAGGGGCTAAGGCTTCTATGGCTAAAAATCCTGTACCCTCTGAAAGGGACTCCAGAGCACTAGATAGGTGGGGGAAGGTTTACACCTCAGCTACTCTAGCTATGAGAGCACTAAAATTGTCAATTTCACATGCTGAAATGCCAGCAATTCCTAATGTCTCAAATAAAACAAAAGAATAGCACGCACCCTCAACAGTCTGAATTCAAGGAAATGCAAGATCTGTTGCATGCAGCTGAACAGGTGGGCAAACATACTTTACAATGTGGATTTGATTCCTTGGAAGCTTCGTGTAGAGCAGCTGTTACTGGGTCTGTTATACGTAGGCATGCTTGGTTAAAGGAACAAACTTTGCCTGATCATGTTAAAGCAAAGTTACTAGATGCACCCTTACAGCAGGATGTCTTATTTGGGGTTAAACCAGAAGAGGTTTTAAAGAAAAATGGAGGATAAGGCAAAATCTATGCAGACGGTCAAAGATTTCTTACAGGTACAACCCCCACGCTTCAGCAGAAATTGGCCAGCAAAAAATTGGTCCTTTCCAGCTTCTGACAGACCACAGAGGGGTAAATACAGGCGCCCAAGGGGCAGAGGACAAGCACAAGTCCCTTACAAACCTCGCCAGTGGGGCACTGCAATACAGAAGGGAGGTGAAGACAGGTCCCAAACTACTAGAAGACAAACGCAATGACTTAAACCTCAAACTGCCAAGCAAAAATCTCTTGGTAGCTCCCTTGGGAGGAAAATTAGCATTTTTTTTTTTTTACAGACAACTGGCGCATCGTCACAAAGGACAAATGGGTCCTATCTCACAAGGGTACAGATTCCATTTCCACACCTTGCCAAGGATAAAAGGAATGCCAAACTTGCCACAAAATCAATGGGCAGAGGCACAAAAACAAATTACAGCTCTCATGGACATAGCCATTCAACTCGTACCTACACAAGAGCAAGGCCAAGGATTTTACTCAAGGCTCTTTCTAGTCCCCAGAAAGGACAATGCTTGGAGACCCATTCTGGACCTTTCAATTCTAAACACCTTCTTGCAAGTACCCAAATTCAAGATGCTAACACTACAGCAGCTTCTTCCCATGTTGAGCAAGAAAGCTTGGCTAGTAACGTTGGACCTCAAGGAGGCATACCTGCATGTCCCTATCAGACAAAATTGCAGGAGATATCTCCGTTTCATTGCAGGTTCAACCCATTTCCAATTCTCTGCACTGCCCTTTGGCTTGTCTACTGCACCCAGGGTCTTCACAAAATGCCTGGCACCAGTAATTGCATACTGCAGACAGAGGAATTCAAATATACCCATACCTGGACGACTGCCTCATCCAAGCAGAAAGCAAGGGCATTCTCTTACAACATCTGACTTTTGTAAAACACCTTCTGAGTTGCCTAGGGTACACAGTAAACAAAAAGAAATAAAAACTAGTGCCCTCTCAAAATGACATTCCTGGGTGCCCGCTTGAATACAATGGCCCAGATGACTTATCTGATGCCAGACGAACAACTACAACTAACTCAATACTTCAAAATAATGGCAACAAAGACGCAACTCCCTGCAAGAAAAATTCTGCAGGCCTTGGGCTTCATGGCATCTTGCATACTACTAATACCATTTGCAAAACTGCATATGAGGAAATTACAGTGGTACCTGAAAAGCGTATGGACTCAACACAGCCACAGCTTGGAAACAATGATGCCTCTCATTCCCTGCCTTCAACAGGAGTTTCTATGGTGGTCACAGGCATGTCACCTCAACAAGGGTCAGCCTTTCCCCTTGACCCCAGCCAGGCAAACTATGACAACAGATGCATCGGACTATGCCTGGGGGGCACACATGGCAGGACAGTGCGTTCAAGGCATATGGACTGCAGATCAAAGGAATCTGCACATCAAACAAAAAGAAATGCTAGCTGTACGGAATTCTCTGACAGCCTTCAAGGACCTCTTACATCCAGGACAGCTTATAATAAGGACAGACAACACCACAGTAATGTGGTACATAAACAAGGGGGTACATACTCCTACCCTCTATGCAGGCAAGCAATGACCTTGTGGAACACAGCACTGGCTTACCAAGTTCAATTACAAGCTCAATTCCTGCCAGGAAAAAAGAACACATTGGCAGACTACCTAAGCAGAAACATCATGGATCCCCACGAGTGGAAACTGGATCCACAAGTATTTGCAGTGATAACTCAGTTTTGGGGGTTAGACCTGTTTGCCAACCCCCAAAACTATCAGCTATCAAAATTCTGCACAAGGACATTTTCATCATCAAGCTTGGAAAGTGGACACGCACTCATTCATTTGGAAAATGCTGACAGTATATGCCTTTCCTCCATTGCTCCTTCTCACTAAGGTGCTGCTGAAAGTCAGGATGGAGAGACCTCGAATGATGCTTATTGCCCCGGACTGGCCACGCCAGCACTGGTACCCACTACTAAGGAACATGGTCCAGGGCCCACCATGGACAAATTCCTCATCTGCTCACACAGCAAGGCAGTCCGATTCTACACAGCCAGCTCAAAACCTTAAATTTGGCTGCATGGCAAATCACCTAAGCAACCAGCCAGCCCCTCTTTCACAAGCTGTTATGAATGTCATTATGGAGGCCAGGAGGCCCAGCACCAGGAAAGCCTACTCAGACAAATGGAAAAGATTTTGCGCCTGGAGCCAAGCTAAAGGCCAAAATACCCTTCAGCCGGACATCTCAGATTCTACAATATTTAACTGAGATGTTACACAAAGGACTTTTTCATCTATTAAAATCCACGCCTCAGCTATTTCAGCTCACTACAACACGGATCCTCCCTTATTTTCACATCCACTTCTAAGGCAGTATCTCGGAGGGGCAAAAAACATTAGGCCTCCCAGGAGAGTGCCAACACCAACTTGGGACCTCAGTCTTGTTCTGGAAAAACTTGCGCTGCCAGCTTTCTCAGCTGACTTAGTTTATATCATGGAAGACTGCCCTGCTGCTAGCAATTACTTCAGCCAGAAGAGTCTCAGAACTACAGGCACTAATGGCAGTAGAGCCTTTCCTCATTTTTCATCAAGACAGTTTCTCTACGAACTAACCCCTCCTTTATGCCAAAGGTGGTATCCAGTGTGGCTCTAAATCAAACCATCCACTTACCCACCACCTTTCCAAATCCACAGAACAAAGGAGAAAGACTCCTGCATTCCTTGGACATTCACAGGCAACTACGTTGCTACTTGGATAAAACCTAAGGCTTTCAGAAAATCTGACCAACTTCTTGTATCCTACGCTACAGCATCACAAGGAAAGGCTATCTTAAAACAGACCATTTCCAAATGGATGGGGCATTGCATACGTTTTTGCTACACCCATCATGGAAAACCAGTTCCTGCTAGCATAAGGCCCCACTCCACCAGGGCAGCAGCTACATCTACAGCCTTCCTCAGGGGGGTGCCAACCAAGGATATTCTGGAAGCTGCAACTTGGGGAGTTCAGTACACCAAGCACTGTCACTTACCACTTTTCTCTAAGACTAGAGCTGGCTTCGCCACTGCAGTTTTGCAGGGCCTTCTAGCCTCCTCTAACCCTGTTTGACTCCACCTCCCATCCTTAGCTTTGGGATTCTACCAAAGTGTGATGACTGCAGCAGGGCAACACGATGAACATAGTACAGTTTTGTACCTACCATAAATGTAGATGTTCGAGTGTATACCCTGCTGCAGTCCAGGTTACCCTCCCTCCATCCCCTCTGACCTAACTAAAACCTTTCAATACCCTAAAATCTGATACAACCTTTGTGGTGTATTTGCTTATAGCTGGAGGGATGTTTTGTTTGTGCTAAACTTTTATTATTGGTACTATCTACTGACCATCTTTTGGGGGGGGGGCACCTGACATCTGGGGCAAGGAAAAACTGAAGAAAATAGCGTCAGATGCCTCTTGTATACCCCTGAAGCACTGATGTCAGGGAAGAAGCGACAGCAACCGACGCCGGACCAAGACTTTAGAATTCTGGCAGACTGTGGGACCGCCTGACTACAGGATAACCCAAGTGTGATGACTGCAGCAGGGTATACACTCTAACATCTACATTTTATGGTAGGTACAAAACTGTACTTTTTGATTCATTAGAGGCCTCTTGTAGAGCAGCAGTTACAGGATCTGTCATTAGAAGACATGCTTGGTTAAAAGAGCATACGTTACCAGATCATGTTAAAGCAAAACTATTGGATGCACCTTTGCAGCAGGATGTGTTATTTGGAGTTAAGGCAGAAGAGGTATTAAAGAAAATGGAGGATAAAGCAAAATCTATGCAAACAGAAGAGGTATTAAAGAAAATGGAGGATAAGGCAAAATCTATGCAAACAGTGAAGGATTTCTTACAGGTTCAGCCTCCTCGATTTAGCAAAGATTGGCCAATGAAGATTTGGTCCTTTCCAATTACAGACCGACCTCAAAGGGGCAGATACAGACATCAACCACAAGGTCCTTACAGGCCTCGACAATGGGGTGCATCAACCCAGAAAGAAGGGGAAGACTGGTCCCAACCTTATAAAAAACAGCCCCAATGACTTCCCACTACAGCTGCCAAACAGTTCGGTCTTGGCAGCCCCCTTGGGAGGAAAACTGGCACTTTTCTATCACAATTGGCATATGATCACCAAAGACAAATGGGTTCTCAACATTGTATCTCAAGGTTACAGGTTCTACTTTCACACTCTGCCAAGGTTAAAAGGAATGCCAAATCTGCCATCAAATCAATGGGCAGAAGCTCAAAGACAAATTACAGCACTCATGGACATGAGAGCTATTCAAAAGGTACCAACACAGGAGCAAGTACAAGGATTCTACTCAAGACTCTTTCTGGTTCCCAGAAAGGACAAAGCCTGGAGGCCCATTCTGGATCTTTCTTCTCTAAACACTTACTTAGATGTTCCAAAATTCAAAATGTTGACACTACAGCAGCTTCTTCCCAAGCTGGGCAAGAAAGCTTGGCTCGTAACTTTGGACCTCAAGTAGGCATACCTGCATGTCCCTATCAGACAAAACTGCAGAAGATACCTCAGATTCATAGCTGGTTCAATGCACTACCAATTCTCTGCACTGCCCTTTGGCTTATCTACTGCGCCCAGGGTCTTCACAAAGTGCCTGGCACCAGTAATTGCATTTTGCAGACAGGAATTCAAATTTATCTGTACCTGGACGACTGCCTGATTCAAGCAGAGAGCAAGGATATTCTTCTAAAGCATCTGGCGTTTGTAAAAAATTTAAGTTGCCTAGGGTACACAGTAAACAAAAATAAATCAAAACTAGTGCCCTCGCAACAGATAATATTCCTGGGTGCCAGCTTGAATACAACGGCCAAGATGGCTTATCTCACTCCAGACAAGCAAGGACAACTGACTCACTATTTTCATTTAATGGCAACAAAGACCCAACTCCCTGCAAGAACAATTCTGCAGGCCTTGGGCTACATGGCATCTTGCATACTACTAATTCCATACACCAGACTGCATATGAGGAAGCTACAATGGTACCTAAAGAGTGTCTGGTCTCAACACTGTCAAAGTTTGGAAACAGTAATACCACTAATTCCTTGCCTTCAACAGGAGTTTCGATGGTGGGCTCAAGCTTGTCACCTCAACAAGGGACAACCTTTCACTCAACCCACAGCCAGGCAAACACTGACAACAGATGCATCGGATTACGCCTGGGGAGCACACGTGGCAGGAAAATTTATTCGGGGCAAGTGGCCCACAGTACAAAGGCATCTTCACATCAATCAAAAAGAGATGCTAGCTGTACAAAATGCCCTTGTAGCTTTCAAGAACCTTCTGCATCCAGGACAACTACTACTAAAGACAGACAACACCACATTTATGTGGTACATAAACGAGCAAGGGGGCACTCCATTCTTATCCCCTCTGCAGACCAGCCATAACCTTGTGGAACACAGCTCTAACCTATTCATCTGCAAGCACAATTCCTGCCAGGAGAGAAAAACACACTGGCAGACGACTTGCAGAAACATCATGGACCCGCACGAATGGAAATTACATCCACAAATATTCAGACTGATGACACAAAAAATGGTGGAGCCCGGACATAGATCTGTTTGCATCCCTAATGAACTGCCAGCTACCGAAATTCTCCACAAGGACTTGCCACCCACAAGCATGGAAAGTGGATGCCCTCTCATTCAGCTGGAAAAACCTACAAGTATATGCTTTCCCACCACTACCTCTCCTTCCAAAGGTACTCAAAAGCCAGGCAAGAAGAGCCAAAGATGATCCTGATTGCCCCCAGACTGGCCACGCCAGCACTGGTACCCAAATCTTAAAGAACTTAGCACAAGGCCCATCCTGGATTTTGCCTCAAATCCCACATTTTCTGACTCAGCACAACAATCGGATACTTCACAGCCAGCTAAGGACTTTAAACCTGGCTGCATGGAAGATTACTTAGTCAAGCAAGCAATGCCTCTCTCCAAAGCTGTTATGGATGTCATACTGGAGGCCAGAAGGCCTAGCACCAGGAAAGCCTATTTGGATAAATGGAAGAGATTCTGTGCCTGGAACCAGGCTCACAGCCTTGACCCTCTTGTCCCAAATATTCCTCAGATACTACAATATTTAACTGAGATGCTGGACAAAGGCCTCTCCTTTTCATCCTTAAAGATCCATGCCTCTGCCATCTCTGCTCATTACAACACAGATCCACCAATTTTTTCTAATCCCTTGCTAAAACAGTACCTCAGAGGGGCTTAAAACATAAGACCGCCCTGTAGAGCACCTACTCCAACTTGGGACCTCAATTTCGTGTTGGAAAAATTAACTTTACCACCTTTTGAGCCAGTTAACACAGCAGATTTAAAATAGGTCTCTTGGAAAACTGCTCTGCTCCTGGCAATAACATCAGTACGAAGAGTTTCAGAATTACAGGCACTAATGGCAGTGGAACCTTTCATCATTTTCCACCAAGACGAGGTGTCTTTAATAACAAACCCTACTTTTTATGCCAAAGGTGGTATCAAGTGTGGCTCTAAAATATTCACTTGCCAACTTTTTATCCAAATCCACAGAATAAAGGGGAGAGACTTCTGCGTTCTTTGGACATACACAGGCAGTTACGCTTCTACTTGGACAAAACCAAAGCTTTCAGAAAAACTGAGCAGTTGTTGGTAGCATATGCTGCAGGAGCACAGGGAAAAGCCATTTCAAAACAGACCATTTCAAAATGGATAGGACACTGTATATGTTTCTGCTATATACACTATGGGAAACCTGTACCTAACAGCATTAGGTCTCATCCCACCAGGGCAACAGCCACTTCAACTGCCTACCTCAGAGGAGCATCTACCAAGGACATTTTGGAAACGGCAACTTGGAGTTCTGTACATACCTTCACCAAGCATTACCATCTGCCTCTATACTCTAAATCCAGAGCTGGCTTTGCCACTGCAGTGCTGCAGGGCCTTAGCCATCCCTAATTCCTTATAGAACCAGCCACCGTACCTCAGTTTTGGGATTCTACCAAAGTGTAATGACTGCAGCAGTGTAACACTATGAACATAGTACAGTTTTGTACTTGCCATAAATGTAGATGTTGGAGTGTAGACACTGCTGCAGTCCAGATTACCTTCCCTCCTTCCCCTCTTACTTGCTGGCACGTACCTACGTCTTCTACCCTTTACTACCTATGGGGAGTATTTGCTGGTAACTGAAAGTTGTCGATTTGCTTTTCTTATGTATATTTTATTAGTAATTTGCATTGCCTACCTTTTTGGGGGCACCTGACATCTGGGGCAAGAAAAACTGAAGAAAATGGCGTCTGCTGCATCTTGTATACCCCTGTCGCACTGACGTAAGGGAAGAAGCAATGGCAACTGACGCCGGACCAAGACTTTAACTCAGGCCGACTGGGGGGACCGCCTGACGGCAGGATAACCCAAGTGTAATGACTGCAGCAGTGTATACACTCTCTAACCTCTACATTTATGGTGGGTACAAAACTGTACTTTATAGTTCGTCACGTGCTGCAGGGTATCATTTTTCCATAGTTGGGTGACTTCATCATCTTTGCAGAATCAAGTGTCGGGAGTCTCTCACTTGGGTGAGAGAGTTATCCAAGCTGGATTCAAAGTGAGCATTCGAAGTATTTTTTTTTTTTTTTTTTTTTTTTTTTTTTTTTTACTCTTTCAGGCAGGGTTGTGTTCCTGGGGTGTCGTGCCTAGGTCTGTTTCTAATGTTACTGTGTGAGGGAATACCTCAGGAGTTTGAGTCTCATGGCATGTATGATTCTCTTGATGCACATGGAGACTCCACATAAGGAAATTATGGTATCCAAAGTGTCTTTCTGGTCCCAGCACTGACATCCTTTGTCTCATGGTGTGATTTGTTAGAAGAGAAGTCAGTTGGTGGAGACAGCAGATTTCCCTAAACCCAGATTTCCCCTTCTCCTTTCCTGCTCAGAAGCAGTAGGTCACCACAGACAACTCAGCCTTTGCTTGGAGAACCTTTTTAAGGCGGAATGTGTGTGTGCAAGGTGTGTGGGACAACAAAGACAGATAAAAGGATTTAAATATGAAGTGCTTGCCCTGATCAATGCAGTTAACTGTCCAAATTATCTTTGGTCTCCTGGACCTCTTCAAGTTGTTATACCATAATGTGGTACCTCACCCAAACAATGGGTTGCCAGGTTGTTCCCCTTCGCAGACTTGCCATGTTAGCTTGGGATGTAGCTAGCGCAGTCTTTCTACAGGCATCCTACGTGCTGTCAGAGCAGAACAAGCCGAGCAGGTCAGGGGCAGACCCTCATGAATGGAAACTATATCAGGGAAGTCTTTCAAGATTTGAGCTGTCTGTTGAAAGTTCAAATTGACCTACAATCAGCTGAAAAGATTCCTCTTTAGGACTCCATGCAAGAATGCCTTGAAGATGGATGCCTTTTCCTTTCCTTTTACAGGAATGTTCTTCTACGCTTTTCTGGTCTTTCCACTGATGTCCAGGGTACATATAAATATTCATAAGGAATCCCCCCAATATCATTGTGATGATGACTCCTGATCTAGGCAGCAGCTCTCCCTTTTAGAGGCTGCCTGTGTAACCGGGTCTTAATTACTTTCAGGGACCTCTTTACTAGTACCTGCTGCATACCCTCAGTAAAGGCAAGAATGCCTGCTGTTAGGTTTCTAGTTGGTGACTACAACATAACCAGCACCCCCATTCAAGGCTTGTTTTCACTGGTTTAATATCTGTGCGATTTATTGTCCTGAGGGCTTTTTACTCCTCCAAGGTTCATTTATTGGCCATTTCAGTGTGTCCGTGGATCCTCTTTCAAGTTAATCTTGTATCAAAATTGTGTGTGTGTGTGTGTGTGTGTGTGTGTAACATACAGTGGATGTATAAAAAGTGTACACACCCCTGTTAAAATGCCAAGTTTTTGGGATGATAAAATGAGACCACAATAAATCCACTTCACTGCAAAACTTTTCCCACCTTTTAATGTGACCCATAACCTGTATGATTCAATTGAAAAACAAATCTGTTTGGGGGAAAAATATAAAAAAATAAAAAAGCATAAGCTGGTTGCATAAGTGTGCACACTCTTAAACTAATACTTTGTTGAACCACGTTTTGCTTAAATTACAGCATTCAGTCTTCTTGGGTACACACCTGCCATAGATTTAAAGAGACTTTGATTAAACCCAAATAAAGTTCAGCTGTCCTAGTAGGATTTTGCAGACCTTGACTCAGTTGCCTGCTACAGCAAAAGCCATGGTCTGTAGACAGCATACAAAGCATCAAAGGTATCGGTCAGGCGAAGGGTACAAAAAATATTTCCACAGCATTGAATATACCATGGAACACATTGAAGACGGTGATCAAAAAGTGGAGAAAATATGGGAGAGCAGTGACCTTGGAAAGAACTGGACATCCCTCCAAAATTGAAAAGACCAGACGTAAACTGGTCAGAGAGGCTGCCAATAGGCCTACAGCAACACTGAAGGAGCTGCAGGAATTTCTGGCAAGTACGGTCACATCTTCTGTATTCTCCATATGTCTGGGCTATGGAGTAATGTTGCAAGGCGGAAGCCTTTTCTTATACACACAAACATCCAAGCCAGCCTAAAATTTGCAAAACTACATAGTCTCCCAAAAACATGTGGGGAAAATGTGTTATGGTCTGATGAGACCAAGGTTGAACGTTTTGGCCACAATTCCAAAAGGTACGTTTGGTGCAAAAACACTCGCGTCACCAGAAGAACACCATCCCCATGGTGAAGCGTGGTGGTAGTATCAGCTTTGGGGTTGTTGTGTGTTTTTAGTCAAGGTGGAGGGAATTATGAGCAGTTCCAAATACCAATCACTTTTGGCCCAAAACCTTCAGGCATCTGCTAGAAAGCTGAAGATGTTGAAGGAATTTCACCTTTCAACACAACAGTGACCCCAAGCATATATCCAAATCGACAAAAGAATGGCCTCACCAGAAGAAAATTAAAGTTTTGGAATGGCCCAGCTAGAGCCTAGACCTAAATCCAAAAGAAAATCTGTGGGGTGACCTGAAGAGAGGGCTGTGCACAAGGGATGCCCTTGCAATCTGGCAGATTGGAGATCTTTTGCAAGGAAGAGTGGGCAAATATTGCCAAGTCAAGGTGTGGCATGCTGATGGATTCGTACCCAAGAAGACTGAATGTTGTAATTGAATCAACAGATGTTTCAACAAAGTATTAGTTTAAGGGTGTGCACACTTATGCAACCACCTTTTGTACGTCGTTTGTTTTTTATATATTTTTTTACCGTAACAGATTTGTTTTTCAATTTTACAGGTTATAGGTCACATTATAGGTGGAAAAAGCTTTGAAATTTATTGTGGTCTCATTTTTCTATATCACAAAAACCTGGCATTTTTTTTTTTTTTTTTTTTTTTTTTTTTTTGTGTGTGAATTGGATTAAAATCTTTCAATTGTTTTACAGATGTGTGTATTTTTGGGGGATATTACTTTCCACTTGTCAGCACCGTGTAATTTGCAGAGTCATTTCAGTTTCTCCCGAGTCACATTATATTTACCAGCTCCGTTTGTGTAGAGGGATGAAGCTCTGCTACAACCCGGCTGACTGGGGTTCACCTAACTGCTTGCTGCCTTGTTGGATCTGACATGGGAGGGGGGCAGGAGTTGTGTGGCTTTGAGAGAACACATGCCTGGGACGCAATGTTCCCATGGTTGATTACCCTAGTGGAGGAGACTTGGAGACCTCGTGGGAGCATTGTCTTCAAAGGGAGAGAGTTTTGTCGTTCTGTAAAGTGAGTGTCTTTGCTGATGCATGTTGACATGTGGAACATTGGGCATGTTCTGTGAATGTGCTATGGGGCGGAGGCTTTATCCTTCATGGCTGTGTGACGGCATTTCTCTGCATCTTTAGTGCTATTAGCATAAAAATCTAAACTGCCCTTGCATGTTCACTCTTCCCTTGTTAGTGTAATCGGGAAAGAAGACTAGTTGGTTGAATGCCCAATTTAGATTGATCTGAATGCCACTTTAGGTGTGAAAGTGGAATTAGCGGAGAGCAAAACTCCCAACTAGAACATAAAGCCTAGACCGTATTCTAATCGAGGTGGCTTGGTCCATGGAGAAGATGTGAGAACTGGAGGAGTTTTTGGGGTCTGGGCATATGTGGATTGTAGTTCAGGGGTTAATAGTAGGCATGCTGATTAGGAGGCCATGGAGAATGTAGCTCAGTTTCTCCAAATCGCTGGTTGTCCCTTGAGGCTAGGGGGCCCGAACTGTGGTTCACAGAAATAGTCTCTTTACTGGCTCATAGCTTTAATTCTCTTTGCCAGTTTAATGGGGGTGGGGGAGAAGTTGCATTTTGCATTTATCAGGGTATGAACTTGTGTAGAGGCTCACTTTATAAACAGAATCTTTGAATTGCAGGATGACTGACGGGCCACTTCTGTGGCACCAGTAGGGAACATCAGGGCCTGTTTGCAAAGGAATTGGCCTCTTGTGGAATGTGACTGGTCTCCAAGAATGGTAGGGTTGGATGACCCCCGCATATGGTGTAATACGACTCCCCCTGTTTGTGTGCTGCATCATCAGCAACGTTTGTTGTAGCGAATGACTCGCTGTTTGAGAAGTCTTTAACAACTGGGTAAGACTGACTGCCAGTGTCTCCCAAGAGACTACTGTAGTGTTTGGAATGCTGAGATGTTGAGGCACTTTGGATTTGTCTGTCTGCCATGGTCTGCAGATCATTGTGTATTTTCATGGTGGGAATTTAGCTGGAATGTTAACAATTTTTAAATGTTTTTGTGAATTAGTCTTTATTCTGTATCATGTGATAGACTTTTGCACTGTGTGTGCATTTTTTAACCGTAGCTTTCTTTTCCCCTTAGCTGAATATCTCTTTTCCAGCCACGGGCTGCCAGAAGCTCATAGAAGTTGATGATGAACGCAAACTGCGTAGCTTCTATGAGAAGCGTATGGCAACAGAAGTGCCTGCTGATCCTCTGGGAGAGGAATGGAAGGTAGGTAACTTTGAACAGTTAAATACCCACATGATTATTTCTGGTTGCAGATGTCCAGAATACTCGCAGCTAAGAAACCTGGATAATGGTACATTGGTCTTTCCTAGCTTGTTAACTGGCAGGTCCCTTTTTTTGCAGAAAGCTGCAATTTGCAGGTGATATTACTCTGAGTGTTTATGCTTATCTGCAAGTATTGGTGGACTGTAGTTCATCTATATTTGTGGGGGATGACTGTGGGTAGCCATCTTCAGATGCTTTATGTCTGAGGTAGTAATGGAAATGTGAAACCATTTTCAGCTGGTGTTGTGCATCACTACTTTGAAATACAACTTTAGGAAATGTAGAGTGGAGTTGCAGCTTTTGACAGAACAAGTGTTTATCACTGGCAGTGTACAGATTTAGTGCCGTTTTCACTTTGACCCTTCACAGGACCGACCTTTAATAACTGTTATTGTGCCATGTGCTGTCTACTTTTGGCATGTTTACTATAGTCTTGTTTCATCTCAGCTTGTATAAAGTGTCACACTGAGCTGTAATTCAGTAGAAACTATATATCCTTAACAGGGACTGTCTTCAGGCAGTCTGTGGAGCATGTAGTTTTTAAAAGCATAGAAGTGTTAGTGCAAGAAAACCTTTACTGCTTGTTAAAAGAAGGATTTTCTCCTTTTTGCTGCGGTGGTGCAGCGGTAGCATTGTCGCCTCACAGCAAGAGGTTCTCCTGTTCAATTCTCGGCTGGAGCGCCTTCTGTGTGGAGTTTGCATGTCTTCCCCTCGGTTGAGTGGCGTTCGAAAGACATGCGTAAATGGGCGTGCCTTTGTTGAAGGTTGGGCGTCTATATGACACCTTGGCACTGTAAAGATCTACTGCCAATCATTAGCGGGCCGGAGTTCCCCTGTGGCGACCCCTAACCGGGAAAAGCCGAAAGAACAGCCTCTTTTTTTTTTTTTTTCTCTGCTTTCTTCTTTCTCTAGGCTGTACTGTAATCATAATGTGTGTGGTATTTTAACTTGATAGCAGGAGGTTCTCAAGAGCCCCTTCCTGTTAATTCTGTAGTTGAAACTTTTTATTGGTGAAAAGTTGGATTAATCACTGTACGTGGAATATTTTTTTAAAAACAAGGTAGTGGGTTCAAAAATTGAAAGAATTCAAGAGTGCATAGGGGGTTGTACAGCATGCTTCTAAATTGTACAGATTTGTGCCTCATTGGTCTGGTTCCTATTTGTAGTTTTCTGGAAAATTTGAGGATTGAAGTTGCTAAATGAGACATTTTGAGTTTCACACTTCATACACTTCAGAAAATGTTCACTAATACAACGCTTGTTCTAGTGACTTTACAAGTTTATAAAATCAAGATTTAAAAATTCTTAATTTTGGGCCTTTGTCTCACATTATTTTTGGCTTTGTCCACAGTTATTCTGTTCAGAAGTTGAGAGGTATGAATTTTGTACAGCCACATTTTGTTTTACAAAATTGCCGACCGTAATGTATTCATCATTAGGTGCATTTTAGAATTTGGGTGGTCTGTGTACCTCTTCTTCACCTTGTACTCTTGTTTTAAATTGGTAGACATTTATGGTGTTGGCTAGCTGAATTGTAACCTATTTTTTCTTTCCATTTTGATAGGGCTACATTGTACGAATCAGTGGTGGTAATGACAAGCAGGGTTTCCCAATGAAGCAGGGTGTACTGACCAATGGTCGTGTTCGTTTGCTGCTCTACAAAGGTCACAGCTGCTTTCGTCCAAGAAGGACAGGGGAACGCAAACGTAAATCTGTTCGTGGCTGCATTGTTGATGCGAACCTTAGTGTGCTGAACTTGGTCATAATTAAAAAAGGTGAGTGTGTAAAGCAAAGTGGTAGCTAACAACTGAAATGCTTGATATAGAGCATGAGCTTTCTTATGCTCACTAGGCTTAATGTTATAATCTAATGTGTGGTCATGCATTGTAGATTGGGTCAGCATCTTGTGTGGATTCTTTTGGGGAGATTAAGTCCCAGAGTAGTATGAGAATGAGAAAGGCAGTGACTGGTGGCTCAGTAGCTCAGTTTGCAGAGCATTTAACAATCTACATGGCCCACCTCATTAGTAAGGGTATCTCATCCAGGGACAAGGTGGTCATGACATCCCCTGTATTCTTCCCTTTATAAGACCCATTATTGAGTGTACAAGTACCCCTTTCGGCATGTACCTCACAAAGCACATGCAGCAGCTGGAGAGACCACTTTCGGCATGTACCTCACAAAGCACATGCAGCAGCTGGAGAGACCACAGAGGTTCCAAACCAGGAGAATCTAGGGCCTAAAAACATCTACCATACGTAGGCTACAGGGCCTGTCCCTCTACTCTGTCTCCTACAGACTCCTCAGAGGTAACCTCTGTCATGCAAGGCAATCTCAGACCCTGTCCTGACGGGACTGCTGCATATCTGGAAGTCCCAAGTTCCACTCTACTAACCCGCACATGCAACCTCAACCTGGTGTCTGTGATATCAATATGACTTGTTAGCGGGACAGATTTGTGTCCCAGAGACTCCCCTTTTGTGGAATAGTCTCTCTCCATGTCGAGCAGAGAATCTCCTTAAACCTTTTTAAGCGCAAACTGGGTGGGAAACGGAAAATACACCCCTGGGATTCCACCTCTTTCCCTGCTGGACAGTGGCATAGGGTGCTGACTTGATGGAACATGGACCCAAATTCTTGGCTAGGCTTTAAGGGCCTCGGGGCTAATAGCCTAGTAGCCTCTGTGATCCTATGCTAATCTAGTATTGCTGCTTTAAGTTGAGATGAACTAGAAGAGTGCAGGATTTTGCAACATCACTTACGAAAACACATTTACATTTTTATTTTTGCATATTTATTTTCATGGTTATTGCGTCTTTTGGCTTTCCCCGGTTAGGGGTCACCACAGTGGAACTCCACTCCGCTGTTGATTTTTACATGCAGAGTTACCAACCCTGACTCGCAACCTTCAACGAAGGTACACCCATTCACACATGTCTCCACACGCAAGACGCTGTAGCTGAGAATCGAACCGGACAGTGTCTTACTGTGAGGTGACAACGCTACCGCAGCACCACCACCACGGGTATATTTTCTTTCATGGTATTTTCTGATATTGTATTAATTTCATCGTATCTTAAAGGGCACCCCCCCATCTGCTTTGTCTTCCATGTGGCCTTCCTTACACAGTAACAATACACCTCAGCTAAACTGTGGTAAAGCACACATATAACTCTAGATTTGTCCATCTGTCATAAACAGTTTTAGACTTCTTACTTTTGAAGAGAAATTGTTATATAGTGTTTAGCCCAGGAAGTTTGCCAGGTCTTGATCATCTGGGCTTTTTAGTCACTGAACAGGTCAGACAGGGTAACGCGACTTCTATCTTGGTATGCAACAAAAACATGCAACTTGGCAAGCTGTCTGGAAGCTTTTCAGTGCACTGTCAGAGGTGATTTCAACAGCTTCTGGGGTGAACAAATACCACAGTGAGTTAAAGCTGACAGATTTTCGCAGCCAGAAAATCGAGCGATGACAGCGTTTCCCATTTGAAAGTGAGTGTCTGAAATGGTAGCTTTTAGGATGTTCTTCATCTCACATTGCTGCAGTCCTTACATATGGGTAGTCCGCTGTCCTCGGTCGGCCCGAATACCAAAGTATTAGGCTGACGTCGGTCATGGGTGCTCAGAACTGACATCAGAGCGTCAGGGTATAAAAGCGCATGACCGACGTCATATCCTCAGTCTTTTTTGCCGCATGGTCCAATGCAGAAGCAGCGTTGCAAGTGCCGTTCGGCGTTCTGAAATTTTCGAATTCCGAGTTTCAGACCGAAACCAAACCAAGTTGGGCTAAGTACCCCGTTGGGGAATATTTTTGTTTTTTCTTGCCTCAGTTATTTACCGGATGTCAGAAAAAGTGAATAATTGTATTTCTTGTGGGAAACAGATACCGCATAGGGATTATCACTCTCTTTGCATTCCTTGTTTGGGACCGGACCACGACGTAGTCGGGTGTCGGTTTTGTGCTAGGTTTAATAAGCGCACTATAAAAAGGAGGTTAGATTGTGCCAGGTTAGTCTTTGGTAAGCGGTGTAATTATAGTATGCCGTCGGATCCTCCGGCCCGCTCCAAAGAAGCGCAAAGACAAATCCTTGAAACCTAGACAGGTTGATTCGTCCGTTTCGGACGCCGGTCCTACAGAAGCTACAGTAGAGCAGGTGGATCCGGCTGAAGTTTCTGTTGAGTCTCAGGGGGAAACCTTGATTTTGCAGGATGTGGCCTCCCAGGAATCAGGTCAGGCTGAAGGGGCCTCTCAAGTTACTGTTCTCCCTTCTATACCTAAGGTGGTTAGGCCTTCTGCTTCTATTTCTAAGGCTTCTTCTAAGGGCAGGTCTGTTTTGCCTTCCCTGCAGGTACTTCAGGGTCTGTGCCTAAAAAGCACATGCTTAAAATGGCAGAAGATTTGATTACTTTAATTAGAGGTTCTATGCCCCCTCCTGATAAGAGGCCTAGGGTGGAGCCAGAGTTGGAAAGTTTGGATCAGGCCTCAGATGGAGTCTTCTGCTGAAGATATTCTAGATTTTCATCCTTATTCGGATTCTGATGCAGAGGATTCCACTCCTTCTGCTTCTCCTCCAGAGGATTTTTCATTTTCAGAAACTCTGCATTCCATGAGGGAGCATTTTAAGTGGGAAGGACAGGATTTCTCTGATTCACGGAAGAGGCTTAGGGAATTCTTGTTTTTACCACAGCATAGACCCTTGGCTATACCCCCTGTTTTGGATGTTCAAGATGTTTTCTCGGAGGCTTCCCTTAATCCAGATTCTTTGCCTCCTGCCAGTTAAACCGGACAGATATTACAGGGTGCCTGAGGCTCATAAATATCTGTATAAGAGTCCTAGGGCGGACCCAGAAACTATTAGTCAGGGGCCTAAGGGTGTTAGAGCCTCTGTTGTAAAGAATCCGGTTCCTCTAGATAAGGAAGCTAGAGCTTTGGATAGATGGGGTAAGAAGGTGTATACCTCTTCTACTTTAGCAATGAGGGCTTTAAATTGCCAGTTTCATATGTTGAAGTATCAGAATTTTCTCCTTTCTCAGCTAAAATCTAAAGTGGATGCTTTGGCAGAGGGTATAGAGTGTAAAGAATTGCAGGATTTAGTACATGTCTCTGAACAGGTGGGTAAGCATTCTTTGCAATGTGGTTTTGATGCTGTACAGGCCTCTTCTAGGGTGGCTGCCACTGGTTCAGTTCTTCGTAGGCACGCCTGGCTTAAGGATCAGAATTTGTCCGAGCATGTTAAGACTAGAATTCTGGATGACCCTTTACAGTCTGAAGTTTTGTTTGGTCCCCCTGTGGAGTCGGTTTTGAAGAAAATGGAAGACAAGGCTAAGTCTATGCAGACTGTTAAAGATTTTTTGCAGGTGCAACCGCCAAAGTTTAGTAGAAATTGGCCTGCTAAGGGGTGGACGTACCCTTCTTCTGATTCTCAGTCTAGGGGTAGATCTAGACGTGGCAGGGGCAGAGCTCACAGTACATTCAGGCCTAGAACTTGGAGTTCGCCTGCACAATCTGCAGGTGAGGGCAGGGGCCAGTCCTTTCATAAACAGGCCCAATGACCTGCATTTTCCGCTGCCAGATTCTTCTTGCCTGGCAGCTCCTTTGGGAGGAAAGTTAGCACTTTTCAAGCAAAACTGGCTTTTAGTCACCCAGGACAAATGGGTATTGGACATTATAAACCGAGGCTACAAGTTCTATTTCCATACATTGCCTCCTTTCAAAGGCATGCCAGACGTTCCTCCTCAGCAAAGGATAGAGGCTCACAAGCAGATTTCTTTACTTCTTCAAATAAGAGCTATACAGCCAGTTCCTCTGTCAGAAGTGGGCCTAGGATTTTACTCTTGCCTGTTTCCAGTACCAAAGAAAGGGAACACGTGGAGAAAGGGAACACGTGGAGACCAATTTTGGATTTATCTATCCTCAACACTTATCTGGACATTCCAAAGTTCAAAATGCTGACGTTACAACAGCTTTTACCTCTGTTGGGAAAAGATCACTGGATGGTAACTCTGGATCTCAAAGAGGCTTATCTTCATGTTCCCATCAGGCCCCAGTTGCAGGAGGTATCTGCGTTTTCGGGCTGGAAATTTACATTATCAGTTCTCTGCATTGCCCTTTGGCTTATCTACTGCGCCCAGTGTGTTCACAAAGTTTCTGGCTCCAGTGATAGCCTTTTTCAGGTTAAGAGGCATACAGATTTATCCTTATTTGGACGATTGCCTGATTATTGCACAAGACAAGGACGAACTTCTTCATCATCTACAGTATGTGATGGTAGTGTTAAGATGCCTAGGGTATTCTGTGAACGAAACAAAGTCCAGTCTAGTACCCTCTCAGGACATGTGCTTTCTGGGTGTGAGACTGAATACAGCTTCCCAGATGGCTTTTTTGACCCCGGACAAACAAAGAAGCCTTTCTCTTTATTTCCATCAAATGTCTCTACAGTCCAGGCTGACTGCAAGGACAGTCCTTCAAGCCTTGGGGTTCATGGCATCTTGTATTCTGGTGCTTCCCAATGCCAAACTGCATATGAGGAAGCTTCAATGGTATCTCAAAAATGTATGGACACAACACTGCCAAGATCTGGACACTGTCATTCAGATAATACCTTGCATTCAGAAGGAATTTTTGTGGTGGGCTCAGGAATGTCACCTAAACAAGGGACTATCTGTGACCCGACCAGAGGCGAGTCAGATTCTAACGACAGATGCCTCGGACAAGGCTTGGGGAGCACACCTCAATGGAAAATGGGTGCAAGACACGTGGCCTGTCAGACTTCAACATTTGCATATCAACTTGAAGGAGATGTTAGCCAATTTGCATTGATGGCTTTCAAGGATTTACTTCTCCCAGGGCAGGTGTTGATTCAAACAGACAACACTACTGTCATGTGGTACATCAACAAGCAAGGGGGAACCCATTCGTACCCTCTTTGCAGGCAAGCGATGATTTTGTGGGAGACTGCTCTCAGTTTACACCTCAATCTTCAGGCAAGGTTTCTACCAGGAGCACAGAACTCCTTAGCAGATGTGTTGAGCAGACAAATAGTGGATCCTCACGAGTGGAAACTGGATCCTCATGTATTTCAAAAGTTGGCAGTGTTATGGGGGACTCCAGACATAGATCTGTTCGCTTCTCCACTAAATTACCAGTTGCCAAAGTTTTGCACAAAAATGTTTCACTCCATAGCTTGGAAGGTGGATGCTCTATCATTCAGTTGGAGCAATCTTCATGTCTACGCCTTTCCACCTCTCCCTCTCATTCCCAAGGTACTCTTGAAGGCCAGAGAAGACAAGCCATCCATGATTCTGATAGCGCCGGATTGGCCTCGACAGCACTGGTACCCACTACTGAGGAGTTTAGTACGGGAGCCTCCATGGCCTCTGCCTTTGATTCCGCATCTTTTGTCTCGGGAGGGCAATCACTTCCTCAATGTCAAGATTCAGTCTCTGCATCTAACAGCCTGGCATATTCTGTTTTAGACCCTGGAGGGTCTCAGCTTCCACAACAAGTTTTGAATGTTATTTTGGAGGCCGGAAGGCCTAGTACAAGGAAGGTTTACGCTGATAAATGGAGGAGATTTTTTATTTGGAGCAAAGCAAAGGACTTTGATGTTTCCAAGCCTGATTTAAGTGTTTCTCTTCAATATCTTACTGAGTTATTGGACAAGGGTTTGCCTTTCTCCTCGATAAAGGTTCATGCTGCAGCCATTTCTGCTCACTATGACTGTGACCCTCCTTTATTTTCTCATCCTTTGTTTAAGCAATTTCTTAGAGGGGCAAAGAACATAAGACCCCCACGTAGAGCTCCTACTCCTGCTTGGGATCTCAATTTTGTGTTGGAAAAACTTACTCTACAACCTTTTGAGCCTGCAGCTACTGCCGAGTTAAAGTATTTATCATGGAAGACTGCTTTTTTGTTGGCCATTACCTCTGCAAGAAGGGTTTCTGAATTGCAGGCCCTTATGGCAGTGGATCCTTTCCTGATTTTCCATAAGGATAGGGTATCTTTGCGTACTAATCCTTCCTTTATGCCTAAAGTGGTTTCTAGTGTGGCCTTGAACCAAACTATTCATTTGCCTACTTTCTATGCAAACCCCCAAAATAAAGGGGAGAAGATTTTGCATATCTTGGATATTCACAGGCAGTTGCGTTATTATTTGAGCAGAACCAAGGGGTTCAGGCAGTCTCAGCAGTTGTTTGTTTCTTTTGCTTTGGGTTCTCAGGGAAAACCTGTGTCAAAACAAACTATTTCTAAGTGGATTGGTTTTTGTATTTCTTTCTGTTATTCCCATCATGGTAAGGAGATTCCGGCTGAAATCAGACCTCATTCCACTAGAGCTACTGCCACTTCTACTGCCTTTCTAAGAGGGGTAGCTACAAAGGATATTTTGGAAGCAGCCACTTGGAGTTCAGTACATACTTTTTCTAAACATTACCACCTTCCTCTTTATTCTAAGTCTAGGGCTGGATTTGCCACTGCAATATTGCAAGGCATTTTAGCAGCCCCTAATGCTTTATGATTTTGCCATCCTCCCTTTACCTCTGCTTTGGGATTCTACCCATATGTAAGGACTGCAGCAATGTGAGATGAAGAACATAGTACAGTTTTGTACCTACCATAAATGTAGATGTTCGAAGATCCACATTGCTGCAGTCCAATTTACCCTCCCTCCTTCCCTGCTGTACTTTGGCATGGTTATATGGTTTGGGTGATGGTTGTTGTTGGGCAGGTTTTTGGGAGGTATCCTGTTTTTGGGCTGTGGCCTTTCTTTTAGGGCCTTCTGACATCTGGGGCAAGAAAAGACTGAGGATATGACGTCGGTCGTGCGCTTTTATACCCTGACGCTCTGATGTCAGTTCTGAGTGCCCATGACCGACGTCAGCCTAATACTTTGGTATTCGGGCCGACCGAGGACAGCGGACTACCCATATGTAAGGACTGCAGCAATGTGGATCTTCGAACATCTACATTTATGGTAGGTACAAAACTGTACTTTTTGTCTTGCTGTACAGTAGAGGAAGCTGACACATTTCCAAACAAAATTATGGGAACCCCCAAGACCATTTTGGTATACAACACACCACTTTGAAAATTTTTTTTTTTTTTTGTAGTGATGCTATCCTTTTATGGTGCTTCAGTTGTGGAAAGGGAGTAGAAACGAGCTTCATAATTTACGGTGGATTCATAGTGAGATGGGGGGAGTTGGGGGGAGTTGGAGTTTTGGTTAAAGTGTTTATTTCACTACATGGTTTGATTTTCACCTTTGAAAGTGGAATTGTCTAGGCTTAAGATGGGCACGCAAGTGCAGCTAACCTTGTACTTGCCTATGAATCCTTTACTAAGCTTGATTGATAAGCTTAACTTTAATAAACGTGTGACCTCTGTTAGAAGTGTACTTCATACCTCCTATCTGTAGTCGTCCCCCCCCCCCCCCCAAAAAAAAGTCTTAAGGTCAGTCTTACTGCTGCTCTGTTTGAATTCTTAATTTATTTCCTAATGGATGCTTTTTTTTCCTGCTGCTCAGTTTGAATTCTTAATTTATTTCCTAATGGATGCTTTTTTTCCTGTAATAGTAGGGAGCAGTTTTAACTAATTTTATCTTTCCTGAGTGATGTTCATTCCTTTCATGTATCAGTATGCTGTTATGGCATATACTTTTGCAGTTTTGTAAACTCTGCAGAAGTTTTTTCTGAGATAACATTGTTCTTTAATAGAACTGCAGAGTTAATGGAGACTTGGACCTCAGTAAGCCTTATTTCTTGAGCTGTGTATCAAATTAGCCCAGGCCATAAAAAAATGCAAGGGTGGTGTTTTCTTGGCGCTTGATAAGTAGCTGTATTTTCAGAGCAATTTTTTTCCTGTATATATCCCAAACCCAGTGCCAGAATACATTGTAGGTTGCCCAGCAGTAAACCCTCAGTTGTCTAGGAATCTAATTCTTAATGACATGCTGGTGTTTGTGAACTGCACAACAAATGATTAGCTGTCTTAACTATGTGGAAGTCTTTATACAATTTGTAGGGTGGAAGTGATGGTGGTTTGGCATTTGGGCTTGTCATTTGAGTCCAGCTGTTATGTAGCCATATCAAAAGCTATCTAAGCCATATTTTTAGATGGAGACTGTACTATATGGTTTGGTACCAACTTCTATTAAATTTCTGCAGTAATACAAGCCTTGCATTAATAAAACCAAACACTTCAAATCTTAAGCATGTACCAGTAGCAACCTTGATAACTAGTTCAGCATGTCTCTTAATGAGTCAACCCATCCTATGAGACCCTATAGAAACAATTTAAAAGCTTTATTGAGCGTAAGGTTTTAGCAGGTGGCATAGTTGTTGCATCCCATTAAAATTATTGCAGTAATTCATACTTGTGATATGAAGTCTGTCATGAAATTTTCAAGTTAAAGTACCCACGCACTATATATATATATATATATATATATATATATATATATATATATATATATATATATAGACATACGTGCGTAAATACATTAATAACATGTGCAAGTAAAAACAGACTTGCTTTGATCCATACATGTGCAGAAGCCAGTGCAGATCACCTGGAACTGTGAAAGGATGCAAGATCTCTTCTTCACAACCTTCAAAGCATCACTGCCAGCTTTTTTTTTTTTTTTTTTTTTTTGTTTTTTTTTTTTGTTTGTTTGTTTTGGTTATCAGTAATTTTGACCTGCAGTGGAAGATTCTGGTTGAACTTCCACATGTTTAATATGCCATCATAAAACAAAATACACTGGGGGTGGGGTAACTGATCCTCATAGCATTGTCAAAACTAAGAACCAGAACTGTGCCAAAAAACAAAACCAGTGACCTCCCAGTATTTTCTCAAAATATACCAGTAACAACCTCATGTTCCTGAGTAAAAGAACCAAGATTCATTGGTTCCTAGTGTAACCTGCTCCATAACGGAGTTCGAGCAGTGCCTAAAAGTGGAAACAACTTGCCACCCTCTCTCATTTGTAACGTTTCCTGGTGTACCTCACAAATTAGGGACCTAGGGTATCCCCTAGCCATAAATATAGCCTTCAATTTATTAAATTCCTCCACCAACAAATAGTCGGCAGATACATACGGGTCAACCTAATATATTGCTCCATAACAATACCCCTCTTCTGCTTGTTAGGATGGTTACTGTCATAGTGGAAGTGGCTGTTAAAATAGGTAGGTTTTCTATAAATATTGCTAACTAGCCTATGCCTACAATAATCCTTACTTGGACAAACATCCAAATAGTTGGTAGCAGCCCTTTTGTGATAACTCCAAAAACTAGTGGTGGTCAAATCAATAAACTCATATCCCTTTAAAGTTTTAAAAGGTTATGTTTTCCTTTAAAAATGGGTGGTGGTTAATTGGGGGTTTTAAAAGCCTGCTTTTGTATGTTGTAAGATTCTGATGAAAAGCACTTAATCAAGTTTTATTAAGTAACGTTTTGGTGACTGCAGCCTGTTACCTTCATTCCTGAGTGCTGGTTTTGTTTTTTTTCCTTTTTGTTTTGTTTTTCAAAAAGTTATAATCTGCTGCATGGCATTTGACCTCAGTGGGAGGAGAAGCTACTTTATTACTTAAAACTTTTACTGTAACAAAGTGTGGTAAGGTATTTGTGGATCTGCATGGTGCTGATATTACCTCATGCACAGTGAAGACCACAGTTCTCTCAGGCTCATGACATCCCTGTAGTGTGCACACCCCTTTCTACACTCACTCCACATGTGAACACATGTATGTATAAAATATGTACTTGTGTATATATTTCTAGTTAGTTTTGCTTTATAAAATTGTATTGAGGTGTATGTAAATGCATATGTAATGTGTGTTCATAATATGTAATTGCATGTATAGATATAAACACGTACACCGCCACATACTGTAATGCCTTTATACTGTACTACATACTGTGCACTTTATCAGAATAGCACGGTTGAACTTCAACACATCAGACCTCTGGGGCTGGCTTTAACTTGGTTTGGGGGGGGGTTTTGGGGTCCTTCCAGGAAGTGCTTGGTGTGGGTCCTGGGAGGAGCAAGTCTAACACCACAAATGCTGACATAATGCTCAAAACAGTTGGATTCAGCATTTTGTACCCTGACTGGGTCAATTACCTGGATATTATTGAAGGTATGATTGATGGAAGATAAAAACAAAAATATTCAGAAAGTTTGGTCATCGGAATCAAATGCTACATGCCACTAGTTGTCATCCTGAGCACACTTTAGCATCTATCCCTTATGGGTAGATGCTTGGGATCAGTAGATTGTGTAGTGACAAATAGGAATGTGAGACAGAGGAACAGAAGGCAGTTACCATGTTTTTGAACAGGGGTTATAATGAACATCTTGAGAGAAGGTTATGATAAGGTTAAAAACTGGAAGTGCAATTTTAAAAGGTTAAAAACAGGAAGTGCAATTTTAAAAGGTGCAGTAGGAAAAATAGTAGAGTGTTTAATAAGCAGAGTTCAGATAAAAAAAATTGTTTTAAGTATACTGTGTTCTCTGCTAAATTGGAAAAAATTGAAAAACTACTGGAATGTAGTGAAGAGAGGTTACATTTTTTAGAGATGTTAAACTTGGTCTCTCCTATCAGAGGGGGCGAAGTCTTAGAGACTTCTTAGTACATGGTGTCTGTAGAAGACCACTTGAAGAAAGGATAGAGGAGATCAGTGTGAGAGGCACCTTGCCCTGTGGGGGATGCTCCATTTGCAAATGTGTGGTTGGAACTTTTCCAAGTATAAATGGCAAATTTCATGAAAAAGGGCCCTTTTCCATGTATAAGTGTAGGTATTCTTTATAGTTTAAAGTGCCCTTGTGGCAAACATTATATTGGTGAAAGTAAAAGAAGTTTAGCCGAGAGGATTAAGGAGCATGTGAGAGATGTTAAGAAGTCCAGTAGCAGGACATTTTAATAAATTTCATGAAGGAGATCTGGATGGTCTAAAAGTTAGTTTAGGAGCAAATTGAGCCTTTTTTTGTCCGAGATATATAATCAAATACTATTTGAGAAAAAAAAGTCTCTCTTTTTATATTAAAATACAATGCACTCCATCCAAGGGGCATGAGTAGAGAGAGTAATTGGAAATCCCTTCTAATCTGTTAATTGTCTTCTTAACTGTGTAATTGAGTGGTCTATCTAAAAGGAATCTGTTTTAGTATAGGGATTACTCCTAAAGGCTATTTGTTAGCTGAGGCACTAGGATAATTCTCTGTATGAATAAAATAGAACCTTGTGTTTTTTAAGCAACTTGATCCCTGGCTATCTTGGTTGTGGATTATAGTTTTTCATTTGGTGTTTTTTTGACCAAAAAAAGTAGATTTTTGCAGTACTTCATATCCTCAAATCTTTATCACTCACTTGTGCAAAGTTACACCAAGCATTCTTTACATCACTTGCATACGCCCCCACCCACCCCACAGAAATTCTTGTGAAGAGCTAGAAATCTCCACCATGGTGATTATGCAGTTGTGGCAGCGTTCTGCATGCTGTGGATGTCTGAAGTGCAGTGTCTTGTTTACTGAACAGTTTCTGAATTAGCCACACCTTGGTATCATTGTACATTTCATAAATGTGTTTTAATATGACTGAATATGTGTTGATAGACATAATTCATTTTGTAATGGGAGGGTGATGTGAACCATGGGATAAGGGTCCATTGGAGTTGTTTGGCTGCGGACCCAAGAGTGTGTTAACAAATTGGTAATGGCCCACTTCGGGTGTACCTCAGATTTGGATAATGGTAAGAATTTACCAAATCTCTTTTAGACACGGACACGCTCGAAATAATTTGTTTCACTGTATTTGTGTGTTTAGAATTGATCTGAGCATTTCTGCTGATGTTAGCTGCGTGGAGGGGGGATAAAGATTGCAAGACCTATTTTTTGTGATTACATTTTTTTTTTTTAAATAGGAGAGAAGGACATTCCTGGACTCACTGACCGTACGGTGCCTCGTCGACTTGGTCCAAAGAGAGCTAGCAAAATCCGCAAGTTGTTCAACTTGTCTAAAGAAGATGATGTACGTCAATATGTAGTGAGACGGCCATTGACCAAAGAAGGTGAGATGCTCTCCTCTTAAGAAATTATATTTGTGGATATGGACTCTTGGTTACAGAACATTTTCTTCTGGGAAAAATCTGTTGATTCAGGTAAATGCTGTGGGAGATCCAGGTTCCTAACTGGAATGGACTCCTGCTCATTTAGATGGACCTGTAGTGGTGGTGCTGCACATTGGGGGTAGAATATTAAAATCTGCAGTCCATGTTATGCCATTCGTTTGTTTAAACCTTGTGAGCAGGGTTGCCAGACGTCCCTGTTTGAGTGGGACTGTCCAAGGATTGGCAGCCCAATCCAGAGTCCCATATGCCGGTATACGAGCCCGTCATAAATTGCAAAGCGGAACCACTTCTGTTCATTGCGGAACAGCAAGCTGTTCCATATTGAACAGTAGAGGCTCTGCTGTGTGAATTTTAAATTCAATCTAAAATCGCGAAGTGGAGCCACTTCTGCTTAATGCAGAACTGCCTGCTGTTCTGCCCAAATGAAAACTTTTTTTTTTTTTAAGCGTGAAAGACTTTGTTCCTACCTGGCCCTTCAGAAGTCTGACAACCCTGCTTGTGGGGTAGGAGACAGTTGCAGTTATATATTTCAGGGTGTCTTCTAAAAGTAATTTTCTGACATTTGAAATTTTCTTTGAAGTAATATGTGGATTTTGTATTTAAATATGGACTTTTGTATTTTAATTGAATGAACTATTAAGCTCCATGAAAGATGTGCGCTTATAATTCTTTAAGGGAACTTGGAGTTGAGGTGAGGTGAATGCAGTCTGTGAAGTGGTGTTGAATAACTCTGTATATTGAAGGAAAGGGGTGTGTGCTGCCTATTGAAGGAGAGGATTAAACTTCTAGTGAAGAATACAGGGTTTGATTCCTTCCCCCTGCGTTTGCCTGCTCTGCGACTGAGCAATTCAGTTGACCTAGAAGAAAGGAGATTGGTTTGTTCTGGTTCATCTTTACCCCTTTTGACCCACTCTGTAGTCTTAAAAGACTTTGTCTTCTGTCTTAGTAGTGCTGATTTACTTCACTGGACCAGAGTTCTTAGGTCTACCATAAGAACAGGCACTTGTGTTTTTTATGGGCTAACAATAAATACGTGATAGTAAGGAAATATTTTTCATCAGGAGTAGGCTATGATGTGTGAATATCACTTTTGAGGAAATTGAGGGCAGTTTTGTGGGGTGAATAATGAGCATGCAAAGTCTTCTCAGTCTGTTAGTGCAGGCTCTGTTGTGGGCACTTACTAAATATGCTTTAATTATTTCTGGTTGATGCAGCATAGTTGTTTACACACTTGTGAAAGAAACCTCAAACTATTTTGTTTTCCTGGTCCAGAAGTGATGAAACATGCAAACCACCCAAGAAATTCAATGTCTTCATCATATTCAGTTTCATCCAGTGCTGTGTATGTCGGACAAAGTTAAAATCACTTTAGGATTTTAACTCTTATCGTTGTGTGTCTGTTTCCTGGCTTAACAGACAAAACCAGTTGCTGCCTGCAGTGATCCTTTGCTGTCGGACTAAGTTTTAAAGCTCTGTCGCCCAAGCCTGACAGAAGATCTGATGTTAATTTTCATTCATCTATCAATTATTGTGTTCAGATCCGATTTTTGGATCCAACTCTGCTGTTACTATAGTTCGTGGTCACCTAAAAGCTCTCGAGCTTCTCCCTACCAACAATGCATCAACCCCTAACGTACCCCAGATCTCCTCTGCTCTCGAGCAATTTTTCAGATAAGTGATTATTTCCCTGTTTTGTGTTTTGCTGTGTACGTTTCCCAGTGTATCCTTGTTTATATGTCATTGTTGGTGTTTTCGTATAATTTCTCTTTCCGTTTTTTTTTTATCCCTTTTAACTTAGTGTACTCTTCCATACCATTGTTGGTACTGCTTTCCTTCCTTGCCCATATTTCCTCTAGAAAAAAAAAATCTTGATGTCTGAAAAAGGCTGTTCAGGGTTTGAAGTGTGGCCATAAGAGATAAGCTTCCACTCTCAAATGCTCATAATCTGTGTGTATTGCCTGGGTCCTGATCACCTGAAAAGATTGTTCTATCTGTAAAAATTTCAAACCGTGAACAATTGCGGAATGTAAAAAGAATTTGATCTTAAAAGGTTTACTACCTACAGGTTTTTCCAGAAACTATTAACCAGAGCTGATCATCTTAAGATAACTTTTAAGGAGACTTCAAAAAACTTCTGCGAACCTTCAAAAAAGAAACTTAGGTTTGATTGGAAGGCTTCTGTATCAAAGCTGGCTCTCTGATCCCCAAAGACCACTTCGGATCCGAGTTTGTCTAATCCAAAGCTCCTTCCAAGGACTCTGTACTCGCTCTCCATTGTCCCTGGTGCCATCTAGGGTCCCATCTCCCTTTTTGGAGACCGTTCAAAATTCCCTTCTATTGCCTCCTGTTTTTCTTCCAGGAGTCTCATTGAAGCCGTTGTGGATAGGATGATAATTTCTCTTTGCACTGATACAGATGTGGGGGGGGGGGGGTCTCTCGGCTCCTACCCTTTCGGGTCAGGAAGCTTTGTTCCACTGTTGGCTCCTTCTCCAGTCTGGCAGTCCATTGCGGAATTCTTGGATCGGAGTTTGCCACGTGGTCTGGGTGGGATCAGAGGATTTCTGCAAGAGCGAGTTCACTGCCAGAAGCTGTAGCGTCCCAGGCAGATCCAAGGTGTTGCAATCCACCCAAAAGTTTTTGGACTGGTGTCTGCCCCTTGGAGCCTTGCTTTTGAACAGCTAGACTCCAGCCTCTGCCTCTGGTGGAATGCCTTCAGAGCAGACTGAGCTGATGGACTGATATTTGAACACAGAGTTGAGGAAAAATGAAAATGGACAACACAGATGGAACATTATGATAACTTTTATTTTTTCTTGCGGCAGTGTTTGGAGCTTTGCCTAACAAGACTAGTTGCTCTGATTTCATCTTACTATATTTCCTCATTGTTTTTCTCGTAGTCTTAGCTTGTCCCATGCATCTCGTAAGCTCAAGTTATGAAGAGGCTAACATTTGGTGTGTGCATGTGTGTACACACTTCCCTTTTCCACATCCCACAACTTAGGTTCTCCCATAGCTTCCATCGGATTGAAATCCTGTATATGCTGTACAGAGAGGTAAGTCCTGTTCTGGTTTTAGATGATTAAAGTTGTACTTCATAAATATGATCGATATCCCAACCTTTCCAAAAAAAAGCTATGCTTGATGAATATTCTTGCAGGATCTGATTTGTGTAATACATTGAAGTAGTAAATTCCATTTGGATACCAAAATCGAGAGCAAAGGAGAAAAGCGAACCAGTTCAACTGTAGCTCACTGCCAAATTTATTCAAAATAAAAGACAAAAAACATATAAGATCAAGCGCTTTCGCCTGGATCAGTACCAGGCTTTTTCGAGATGAGTTTGCACTCAATATCACATGATCAAATGTGTTAACAGCTTAGATAGGCAAATAAATTGATGGGCAAATACATTGTTAATTGGTAACCTAGTGCAAACAGAACCACTGAGCCATGCTTTTAAAAAAATTGTAAGCCATGCAATGATAAAAACACTTCTATAGAACAATAAAATGTTGAAAAACATTAAAAAAAGTTGATAAACATTGAAAAACATTAATGCATCATTAAACAATCCTAAAAATCTTTTTTTTTTTAAATCTAAGCTAAAGTGGGTAAATAAATAAATAGAACCTATAAAATCACAGTGTGTGTGTTCATTACACTTTGTGCAAAAAATGCCTACAAAAAGTGATGAAATTTATTAGATAATAAATAAGTATCTGTTGTATAAAATAGCCATAAAAACTGTAGTTTTATAAATTGTAATTTTATAATTTATAATTTAGCCCTTCTTAATTTAAGGACACTAGCAATGCTGACGCTGTCATTCAGGCCTGGGGGTTTTGTGGCATTCAGTTTGAGTTGCCACAACAGCTCCTTATACTCAAGCTTGGCCTCCCAGTCCCCTCCTCTACTGTCCTGCAGAACTTGCTCTAAAACCATAAATCTCAACTGCATATTAGGACATGTGCCAAGATGTTTGTAGAAAGCATTAGTGTCCTTCTTTTTAGAAATTTCATATAAATGCTCGTAAATCCTTCTTTTAAGGGTTCTCTCGATTTTACACACATAGAAACTGCAGCATTGTATACAAAAACCCAGTGCAATTTCTGACCCAGATCACTAGTCCTTTAATCCCTGTGGACCTTCCAGAGCTAGCTTGCCTGTACGTTCATCTGTCCGTTGAGTGGTTAGTCCCACTAGTCTGGTGGCCTCTCTCTCAGGGGAGACCTGTAAGCTACCACCAAGTTAAGATGGCATCTTTTGTCTGAACATCTCATCTGAAGGATGGCACATTCAGGAGTGCATCACCCCAGAGGATCACATCTGCCCAAACAAGTCTATAGTTATTTTGTCTACTATAGTTAGCGATATTAATTGTGAAGTGTGTGCGCTAAATAACTTTCGTATTTAACTTTCTTTGGTAACTTTTACTATCTGAGGTACATAATTTGTTTATAGCTAGGTTAGAAGTGTATTCTCTAAATTTTAGCTCTGGTGAAGGCTGTCCAGGCAGGAGCCGTTTTATGTAATGGGAAGTTTGAAATTCATCTTAAGCTAGGTGTGAAAGATTTAAGCGTAATGGACCACTACTTGTAGCTCTACAGCTTGTGTAATATGGTGTCAAAAGTAAAAGGCGCACTTTATGCCCTATTATTAATGTGTATTTTTTGCAATCTCAATACGCCCAATTCCCTTCACTTGTATGTTGTAAGTGAAGTGAAAAAAAATTCCACAACTTTTAAATTTATGTAGGAGTTTGTTCTTTAGATATGCTCACTTCCTAGGTGTTGACTGCAGGTTACTCTGACTTAAAAGGAAGAGGGGGGGAATGGTCTGATAAGGAAGGGGGTGAATGAAAGGAAGCTTATTGGGGAGGAGGTGGTAATCTTGGAGAGGGAGGGCAGAGCCGATATTTGCTAAATAAGGCTGGTATTAAAGCCAGAGGGAATACCAGTCGTTCACCTGTGCCTAGAAGTGCTTTTAGATCCAAATGGGAAATGTGCAGTCCATTTCTGTCTAGTTTGAGTTCACTAGTGGCTTACATTGTCAGCCATAATCCTCCACCTTCTGCAGTTGTCACTCTCCAGCACCATTCCCCACTACCTGTGAGTTCTTCCCCACAGGCTGCTCTGTTGTTGCAGAATGAAAGGACAGATGTTCTGGCTGTAATAAACCGATGGCCACTGAGGTTGTATCCTTTGAGATCACCTGACCCCAACGCCTTCACTTCTTCCCAAACTGCATCAAGATCCGATATGACAGCCACTCCATTACTGTCCATAAGCAGAAATGGGTAATGCATCTTGACTTGAAGACACTTTTTTTTTTCCTTACACTGATTATTGGTCTTAAGGTTTTTGTAGTGAAGAAAGAAATTATTGAAAAATAAATGCCAAAAAAAAGTGATTAGTCGTAGTAGAGTACTAAAGGTTTGATAGCCTTCCTCTGTTAACCAGGAAACGGAGTGGAAAGGTGTTTTTTAAAAAAAAAAAAAAAAAAAAAAAAAAAAGGCTTTAATAACCACAAACCGCAGCCACACTGTGAAACACAACACTGAAGAGTTTAGTGCTTTCATCCATCAAGATATCCTCAACTAAGTAAGTGCCCAACCAGAACAGTTAAATATCATTTAAAATTAGTCACATGACAATTATACAATTTAATACTAATTTAACTTGAAACTAACTTCCCTTTGTTCAAGACGCACACACATTCTTAATTCTTCAAAAATAGAGTAGATGAAATAGAACACGCACCATTTAGCCCAGGTTCGTTTAAAGCATTGAGCCTGAGCTGTAAGTTCAATTCTCTAACTAGTATGTTCCTCAGTAATTGGGACACCTGTCGGCCTTTTTAAGTTGGTCAATCACAAAATATCCAAATCTATGTCCAGGATTTTTGTCCGCATGTCTATAAAGTGCATTAGTGTCTTTTCTATTTTTTAATGTCCCTCTCATGTTCGTACACCCTTTCTTTTACCCTTCTAATGGTTTTAGCAATATAATATGCTGAACAGTCAAGGCAGCTGGCGGCATATATGGCCCACTTAGTATTAGCTATATTTTCCTTTTATAATAACCTTATAACCATTAAGAATGAACTGGTCCCCCACTAATATAGGGACACATTTTACAACAGCCACACTTTTATGCATTCCATCCAAAACCCCACCACCACTCCTATTTTCCTGTTTGTTCTCCAGCAGCAGTTTAAAATATTACAGGTGGGGTTGTGTTTAGGGTTGTGTTTAATAATGTGAACTCAAGAGCCTGTTTCAGCACCTTGCAACAGCAGTTAAAGGTCCTTTGAGACTAAAATGTGCCAGTTCAAGAGGTTACAACTTGATGATGTATATTTACGTGAATGTTTGGGGGACAGATGGGGTCCCCAAGGGCCTGTGGTTTTGGCATTTTCCCAGTGGAGTGAAGGGTTCCGGATTTCATAAAACGCTGATTGGGATTTAAGCAAGCTGTGAGCTGATGCAACAGCTGATCAAGTTCAATTATCAGCGTATTAAAACATTATCTAATGAACTGGACAATTTAGATAATCGTATTAAGTCAGATCTATTTATTTCCTCAATATTCTTTCAATTACAATGATGTCTTTACAAAAATAGATACTGATTGCAAAAAGAATATGTTAAGGAAGAAGAAAAATTACAAAGAGATGCTGAAGCATAAGCCAGTGGGCGTGTTTATCCTGACCCTACTGTTTCCAGTGAGGGGCCTGTTGACGAGCCGCCTTTTCAACCAGTGGCAACACAAGATGAGCCTTTTGACAGTAACCACGCCTCCAGGGAGGTGGATGGAGATGGAGGAACGGTTACAGTTAGGCGTTCTGAGCGTCTACAAGCTCAAAGGTCGTCAAATTCTGCTCCCACTGTGGCGTACAGTGAGAATTTTTATCAGAGGCAAGGTGCGAGATCCAAGACTGGTTACAGGAAGAACGGCCCCATATGGAAACGATATAACTGGCAGATGGCAGGGCAGTTGTTACTGATGCCATTTTTGATAAAAGATACTGAATTCAAACATGCATTTTACTATTTTTAACTTTTCTGCCAAAGAGTTCTCTGAACATGCGGATTTGTTAGCTAAGGGATTTGGGTTCATCCCTGCGAACAGAGCTCAAGTTGACCAAACCTTAATAAATTTGAAACTTTTTATATTTTCCAAATTGAACTTGGCCGTGTTTAATTCTAATGAAAGTGGTGCAGACAGTGGATGTTCTAATAATGCTTTAAAAAAGGTCTAGTAAGTTTAATCTCCCAGTGCATGGGGCTTTATTGACATTTGAGCAGGGTTGTTCTAATCAATTTAGGGATGTTCTTCGTAAGCCCGGTAATAATTTTACTAATTTAACTGAAGTTGAAATCGGCTGTTTGAATTTATGTATGATAAAACCATTCGTGTCATGAAATCTAAGGGGGGAGGGGTTGTTATGGGTCTAACTGATTATGAACGAATTGTTACTATCTGATACATATCAGGAAATTTCCAGAAGTGAACTGAATATTGCTTATGCTAGAACTAATATTCAGTTACTTGATATGTTATTTCAAGCCAGATTGATTTGGATGATTGAACAACAAATGGCCGGTGATAGCTGGCATATTCGGGATACCAAAGATCCATAAAAACATACAGAACCCCCCCCCCTCCTTCCACAATAGGTCTAAGACATATTTTGCTACATTTATTGATTATTGGGTAAAGTCTTCTGTGGGATTAGTGCCCCCGATTTTGTAAAGATTCATGGGATTGTCTTAAAAATTGGGAGCCTTTTCAGACTAAATATGTTCTGGTCACTACAGATGTGTGTGACTTCTATTCAGTCATCCCACGTGAGATGGTTTGAAAATGCCTTTGTTGATATTGGTGTTTTGTCCCAGGATTGCCTAAATACCATTAGTGCTTTAATGGAAATGGTGTTGAATAATTTTTTTGTATTTTGAGGGATAGCTTTTCAGACAAATGAGGGGTGTAGCTATGGGGGCAGCATGTGCCACCAGTTTCGCAAATCTTATGAGCTTTTGGGAAAATCAATCTAGTTTTTAATTCTTCCTTTAACTCAGGATTTGCGTTCTACACCCGTTTTTTGGACTATATATTTGTCTGGAAGGGAAGCGGGGAAACACCTGATATTTTTTTTTTCAGTATATTAATTCTACCACACCATTTCTAAAGTTTGTACATGACTATAGTGAGTTAAGCATTTGGATGTTAGGATTACCAAGAACTGTTTTTTGTATCTAATATCTTTCGGAAAAGTACCTTTTCCAAGAGTTACCTACATGTTGATAGCCACCACCCCCTATTGCCAGAAGAAATCAGTGGTGAAAGGCCAATTGGTCAGATTGGCAAAAATGATTTCTGATGAGGTGGCTTTCATTGATGAATGTCAAAATATTATTGAACATGTTCACGAAGCAGGGGTACCCCAAAGAATTCTTAACTTATTTTTGATGAGGTGACCCACAAGAGGAGAAGTGGGTTAAATTTAACTCTTATGTTGTAACAATGGGGTTGTACTGAACAGTGATACTACGAGCAGTAGTTGTGTTCTGAGGGTAATTCTGGTGAAATACATGGGCACAAAAGTACCAATTTTAATAGGGCTTTTAAAAGTACCTTTTCTTTAGATAGTTATGCATTGGCTTCCATTTTGAGATACAATTGGTTGTTGATATCCACCAACCCCCATTTGAGTAAAATATTGGACATACCAACAGTGATTTATAGGAAAGATCTTTGTTTTAAACTGTTGAACAAACAGGAAAATGGTGGTGGGGTTTTGGATGGACTGCATAAGTGTGGCTGTTGTAAAATGTCCCTTTATTTTAGTGGAGGACCAGTCCATTCTTAATGCTTGTAAGGTTATAAAAGGAAAATATAACTATAATTTACAAAGTGGGCCATATATACCGCCAGCTGCCTTGACTGTTCAGCATATTATATTGGTAAAAGAAAGGGTGTACAAACATGAGAGGGACATTTAAAAATAGAAAAGATACTAATACACTTTATAGACGTGAAAAAAAAAATCCTGGGCATAGATTTGGATATTTTGTGATTGACCAACTTAAGGACAACGGGTGTCTTAATTATTTAGTAACATTTTACTACTTGGAGAATTGTAATTGCAGCTCAGGCTCAATGCTTTAAATGAACCTGGGCTAAATGATGTGTGTTCTATTTCATCTATTCTATTTTTTAAAGAATTTAGAATGTTAATGTGCCTTGCAACAAAGGGAAGTTTTTAAGTTTCAGGTAAATATTTGGTAGTGTTAAATACTACTAGGGTAGTATTGAAAATATGCACCTATATTCGTAGGACTTGAGGTAACAATATTGTTCTGAAGAAGCCTTGACATTTGGTTAGGTGAAAGCGCTTTACTTCTGTTTTGTATCTTGTGGATTTATAACTGAATTGGTGTGAATACACTTGTGCCAGAGAATTATTTCTCATGCTCTGTGAGCATTTGTGACTTTTTTTTTTTTATGCTGCTGGAAGTGTTTTATCTTGTTGGAGCTGTGCTGAGTCGAGCGGACTGCACAGATAAATTGCTGCTTTGGAAGCTGTGGTGTCTGTTTTCTGTTTTTGTTTGGGTGCTACACACGACCATACTCTGTAAAGCTTTGGTCCCAAAGACTGTAGTGGTTTGTCATTCCTTTCTTTTTGCTGGTAAACCAGCATTATTGACCCAGGGTACCATGGCCAAATCTGTCTGCCCCAAAGTTCAGCTGCCTCTTAAGAAAAAAGCTAAAAGAGCTCATTCGCAGTCTGCTGCTTTCCAATATCCACTGGACGTCTCTCTCAGGTTGGAAATGTGGTGTTGATGCCAACTGCCACTGTTGGTGACCCAAGTAGAGGCCAACACGCTGTGACCCAACATGGAGCTGTCTACCTGCATGTCTAAGACTATGCATACGTTTGGTACAGTTGTTGATGGGCAGCGAGGGCTGATTACAGTTTGAGGAATTCCCCCAGGCCCTTCAGATATAATCAGTGAAGAGGTGGCTGGTACCACTTGTTTGTAATCAAGGCAGGGCTCTGAACCTCTTAAATTTGTCAAGGCAGATTATTTTTTTCCTTTAAGGAAACAACCAAACCCGTGGCCAAGGATCCTTCTTAAAGAATGGTAGGATGTCACTCGGGGGCTGTTTTAATGATGTAATGGCTGTGAAGCCCCCACAGGGATTGTCTGTCACTGTTGCTGCTCCTTATTAATCCACGCCATCTAAGAGGCCTAGATATTCTGCCGCTTCTGATGGGGAGAGGGACTTTGTAGATTATTTAACTCATTACATCGGCTGACGCCTCCCAGGTGCATCTGCAATTAACTCACACTGATGCCTCTAGGCGTCAAATATTGCTTATTCATATCTGCATCACGAATTCCAAACTCTTGGTTTACACAGTTTCAAACTCAACTACATTAATATTTGACCTCTGTCTAGTGCAGGTAAATGGGTACTATTCTTTTATGATTTTAATTTATATAAATGTAATTATCATTTTTATATGTGTGTATATGTATATATGTGTGTGTATATATATATATATATATATATATATATATATATATATATATATATATATATATATATAATACTCTGTCGGGTAGATGAATAAAATGCTGCTGACATGTAAGTGTGTAACTTGAGTGGTTGCTGATATATTGTAAGTTGGTTAAATATTACACGTGTAATGGTGTTTACTGTGACTTTTTTTTATAAAATTTGGTTTAAGACCAAGAATCTAAAAAATACTACCACTATATAAAATAGTTTGTGCTGAAAATTTTGTCATTTATACTTATTTCATAACCCCTATGGTTTCAGAGCTATGAACATTTGTTTGAAATGTGAGGACATAATTTGATTCTGTCAAAAGGCTTGGGCTGTGTCCATTGGAAGCTACAGTGCAAACTTCCTGAGCTCCATTGGAGTGGAGTTAACTTCATGACCCTTCAGCCAGAGTGCTGTAGTCATTTTTGTGCCTTCACTGTCAGTTGAGAACACTAAATGACCTATGATGTAAAATGCTCTCTGATCAACTTTTTTAGGCCCCTTTTTTGGTAGTTTTGTGGTACTTTCAAAAATTTGCCTATACCCATCAAAATTCCATCTAATGTAAGGCTTTTTCTGACAAAACCTGTCTTACTGCAATCTTTTTTTCCACCAGCTTCAACTGGTGCAGAAAGATAAAGCCTGGACTGTGACCCTGGTTCATCTTATAATTCCATTAGTAAGACTTTATTTGAAATATTCAGCAGTTTGTATCCAACACCAGTACCCCCCACAAGATCTGATGGGGGTGAGGTGATGAAGCCTGCTAGCCTTCCCTCTGTACAGAGGGTGAATAGTGTGCGTCTGCGTACGTTATGTCTGGTAGAAATAGCAGAGGTGCTCTCTACAAGAGATGAGACACAGTTAAGTAGCACATGAAGACATGAATATCTTTTACTTTGCTAGTTGCTTGCCAGCAGTTTGAATACTATGACATGCAGAGGAAGGCAAGGCTGAAACAAACCCATGTCAGTCGCCCACTGGATTGTAGAGGACTGTTGAGTGTCTGGATGGGTGGGGGTGCCTTTTGCTTCTGCTTTACAGCCTTGGGCTTCTTGCTTTCCCTCCCTTTTAAACCTATAAATGTGCCTTTAAACCTAATAAATGTGGTGTTTCACGTTGAAGAAAACTCTCTTGTTTTGACAAACTGAAGCAACACTGAGACTAAGAATCCCAGTGCAGTTAATCTTTGTGTATTATAGGTTCCAGAGACTATAGTGTTTCTGCTTTGCTGCAGGACAAGAAATGTGCAGTTTGACAGGCAAGAAGGTAGTTCTGTTTCTTTTAGATGGTGATCCCATTAACTGGCCATTTCACCTGTCCCTGTCCTCCATTGTATGTCTGCCGCTGAAAAAAAATCAATTCTTTTGATTCTGAGTTTGTTAGCCATTTACAGTGGTCTTTAAAAGTAAAATTTTATTTAGCTTGCCTTAATTTGGGCTGTTATGAGTGCTATGAACAGTAGGCCAGGAAGTGTCTTTGCTGGGTGTTTCTTTCTGGGGAGAAGGTGTCCCATGGTATGAAAGAACAGGAGAGCAGTATCTCGATACTTCCTGTCTTCATCTTGACTTCATTCCATTATTGAACTGCCACGTCTTTACCTCTGTCATATGTACTTTTAGTGGGCATAATTTGGGACATCTGATTTCTTTTTACACTGCTCTGACCTTAAAGGGTGGTTTAAATTTTAATGCTAAGGATTCAGTAGTTAACTAGTGCAGAAAATGGCTCTCTCTCCTTTAAGTGTGAATTATAATGGCTATAGAAAAGTAGAATGCGAGTGCCTTGATCCAATTAAGCGTTTGGGTGGTGGGCAAACACCCCTGCTATTTTATACTAACCCAGTGATTGTACCTTGGAGTTGAAAGAAAGCCGTGTGAAAAAGCAACGTTATATTTGGCATACATTTCCCCATAGTCTCACCTAGTCTCTCATTCTGAGAATCATGAAGTCAGAATGCAACCAATATACAATCAGTTTCTCTCTGTCGTGGAGCATATCCTTTGCATTGTTGTTTGCTTGCCATAATTAGATCATCGTAGACTTATTGATAATGCATTAGAGTAGATTTTCCTGTAAGCTCATGTATGTGATTTTGGGTGGGGGAGGTTGTGCTTACTGGGTGCATGAAGAAGATCAAAACTAGCAAGCTTGGGATTTAGGTGTGCTCCTTGTAGTCTGTTGCATAATGATCAGAAAGGACGCAGGAATAGACATTTTTGTTCTCTTTTTGACCAGAGAGGTTAAAAGTGGTACTGAAATAGTTGGGCCTGTAAGTGGGTGCTTTTGAAAATAATGATTATAATGATTGGTGATCTCTATCCGCATTGGAGGTCTTGAGCAAGTAGGTATTTGCAGAGCTTGCTTAATGTTATGAACACTTGCTTGACAGCTGCTTTTTGAATATGAGCTTGCTTAATGTTATGACCACTTGCTTGACAGCTGCTTTTTTGAGAGAAGCTGCTTTTTGAATATGAAGACAATGTGCTAAAGTTTTCATGTTAGTGATTCCACATCATTTGCTCAGAAAATGTGTGCAGTTGCTGTACTGGCATAGAATGCTGTTGTGGGAGCCATGGAAATGTTGCTGCATTTACTTGTTAGTGACATTTTTTTTAGTTCCTCTTTTACTGGCATGCAATGTTTTTCTTGCTTCCAGGTGTTATGTGCTAAGAATTCTCCCTTTGTAGAAGGGAGAAGAGCTGTGGTGGTTTTAGTTAAGCCCAATGGCTGCACCATCCTGTGTTGAGATGCAATGTGGGGACTTGGTTCTGGCTGAGCTGCTTCCTCAGAACCTGGAATGTGGTGGTAAAACTCATGTGTGGCATTTACTTTGCATTGTCCAACTTGAGCGTTTCTAAAGCATAAAAGTATGAAGAGAAAAAAGATTTCTGTTAAGTGGATAGGATATACTTCTCGGATTACACTTGAATAATTCAGACTTTTTATTTCACACGCTCGTATATATGTGGATAGTCTGATGTGTGCTGTGTGTTTTAAACTCCACCTGAAGTTTTGAAGAGATTCTTATCTGTGAAGTTTTGACTCTGTTTTATGTTTTCTTCTTTAGGCAAGAAGCCTAGGACAAAGGCTCCCAAGATCCAGCGTCTGGTAACTCCCAGAGTTCTACAGCACAAGCGTAGACGTATTGCTCTAAAGAAAAAGCGTACCCTGAAGAATAAGACTGAGGCAGCTGACTATGCAAAACTTCTGGCTAAGAGAATGAAGGTACGCTTTGTAGTAATGCAGTTTTAAGGAGAACAATTCTAAGTTTTATTTACTGGGCTGTTTAACTCCCCTCTCGAGTGATCCTAGGCTGCTTAGCTTGAGACACTGGCTGTAGAAAATATTAGAAATGGGACTTAGTGTCAGGTAGTTCATGCACCTTTATAGATATTTTGATGTTTGATTTAAGTTTGGTAGAGTTTTCCATATGCTTATTTTGAAAAATTATGTCCTTTATTCTTTATTACTGATGATCACTTGTAGCTTCACTCCCAAATGAAGCGGATTGTAGTGGACAGGCAGATCCAAGTGCCTTCTGACATCCAAACCATGTAATGTAGAATGTTTGATGCAGAAATTGGACTTTGTCCAGGCTTATGGCCTGGTGTTGATCAGTATTTGGGATTAGTGTCGGCATGATATCTGAGACTAGTATCAATCTGTACCTCTTCTTGGTTGGGTGCCTTTCAATTAATGTACATTTCATGCTGTTGATTTAACCCGTTTCCTTTGAGGCATTCAGATTCATCCAGGTGACTTGATTTCCTCCACTCATTGCAAGGTCCCCCTTGTAGTGGTCTTCTCTGTTTGTAGAGAAGTGGATTTTTATTTTAGACTGGCTTGTCTGCTTATTTGGAGCAGTCCACCAGTTGTTGGAGCCAACAGTTTTCTCACTGTCTGCTTTCGGCAACAACCAGGCAAGACTTTGTTCTTGAATCACATTTGTAGGCAGGTTTACAGGTTGCCAGCTTCCTCATCCTTTTTAGACAATTGGTTATTCTGTGTGCCTTGTGACTAATTGATAATTGTAGCATTCCTGTGCCATTATTTGTTGAAAGGAGTGCCCCCATGGGCTTTATTCTAAGGAATAAATGAAAGTGTAAGCAACTTCTTATCTGGAGAGAATAAAAGGGACATGCACATAGAGGCCTGAGGAAGTTCTGCCAAAAAGCCCACAGTATTGCCAGTAAGTTTAAAAAAAAAAAAAAAAAGTATTCAGGGAGGTACTGAAGAAGATGCGAGCAAAAGTGGTATCAGTACAGGCTATTCAGTGGAAAAGACTGAGTTGTGTGGGCTCCCTAAATAGTTCTGCTGACAGAGTTCCACTGATGGATATGTCTAAAGGTACAGCTGGATGCACTGAAACATAGGAGTCATTTGTTTCCCATGGAAATTTTAGCTATGGACAGGTTTCTGCTTTGACACCCCCCCCCCTTTCTCCATACCCTCTCTGTGCATGCCAGTGACAGCCCATGGGTTGGGCATGCAGTTGGCATCAGTGCTGTTTTGTTGACATTTTTTCCCTGATCTCTACTGTGGAAATCAGCTTGCATGTGTGTGCCCCCTTTCCGCTCAAGATGGGCGCAGTCATCTTCTACTGTTGCAACCTGAACCACTAGTCTAACTTGGTCACCTGGCTTTGGTTGTGGCTTTTATTCTACTCTGTTGGTACAGGGAGTCACTGCTTTTTGTCAAATTTGCTGAGTTGCTATCTTGGTATGTGGCATTCTTGCATGTTGTTATTTAATGGAACATAACTAATTTCAGAATGCTAAAACTACAAACTGTCCCTTTACTTATGCAAGACAAACTGCTGGTCTTCTGTATTTGAAAGATTTCTAGTTGTGTATTCTTAGTAATAAAAACACAGGTAGTTCTACTTTGTGGTGTGGTAAGAATAACTAAGAGTTTTACCACTTCCACTGTACCTAGAGCTTGAACTCAATACTTGTGAATATGTCTTTTATCTAGTTGATCAATCAGGGGACCTACCATAAAGAAGGTGCCAAAGGGCCTTCTAGTACACCCATTACATAAGCAATTTGTAGTTCTTGATCCTGGCTGAATAATGACTGTTATCGGTAACCCTAAAATGTGCATTAGCAGCTCTGCTAGATAAATAAGCAGACTATTTGCCACAAGAGGAAGTTTTCCAGCTGGTGGCTCTAGGCCCACATAATCAGGAGGATGGACATGGTGGTCTAAATATCCCTTTAAGTACCTGATTCATTCTCATTTCTGATGAAGATAATGGCATATTCCAGGTGAGGAAGATGTAGTTCTTTAGAAATGTCTGGGAGTAGCACCAGTACCATTTTGAGAGAGGTTAGATTTCCTTAATAAAGGAGTTGGAACAAGTTACGTAACCCAGAAATGGCCACCGGTATCCCAAATGGTGCTTTGATTTCTGTCCATCTCAAATGTAACTTTGTGTGGATATATGCTGTCTACATGAAGTGGGTTTACCTTCTTAATTGTGGGTAAATGGTGTAAAGGAAAGATTGCCCTCCAGGCATTTAAATATACCACAGTAGCGCACTGTTTTAATGTGGTTACAGACAAACAGCACAGTTACGCAGTACTTAAATAAGTGTGGGGTACCCATTGGACTTCTTCCAATGCCAGTATCTTTGTCGGGTGAGTCCATTCACAACAGACCTCCCTGGATGGACATGGCAGGTTTTTTTGTAGCTTCTGCACCTGGAGTTGAGACCTAAGCGCAAGACCTTTGTTTTTCAGGAGAATTCTCAGCTGGAGAAGTTCTGTGCCAGGTTTACCCTACAAGGGAACATAGACCTAGAGAGATGGAAAAGTATGATTCATGCTGATAGCTGAGGCTTCTGTGGCTCTCACTTTGAGAGGTCACTTTAAGCTTTGCATCCCCCTGTCACTAGAAAACAAGTAAATTGTGCCCCTTTTGAACCTTTAGTAGTGTATAATTGTCCGTAAATATGAAATGCACGCCTTCCCAGTCTTCAAAGGGACATTTCCTCTCTCTTACCTGAAGTGGCCTTGAAATCTGCTTTACGTCAAGTCTTTCAGTTGCCATGTATTATTTCTAAGCTTAAAATAAAATGTAGAGGATATTTAATGGAACTGTATAGGCAGCGTAGATTACAATGAAGACTTCACACTGAGACCAAGTTATCAGTCATGCCAGGTAAGCACAGCTAACCATTGTCAAAATAGACACTTGAGCGGCTGATTTGTTTTGTGTGCTTTGTTAGCGGTATGGGGAGAAATAAAAACTATGGATGGGCAGGTAAGGTCCTCTGCACAAAAGCAGTTTCTACAACATCCTATTTTAAAATTTGTATGTGTAAGGCTGCCATTTACCACTTTTTCCTTAACTCCTGTTAAGCGTTGCAAATTGAGGTGTGTCCATGTGCAGGGCATACTGTGACAACCCCCCCCCCCCCCCAAAAAAAAAAGGTAGCTTACTGTTCTAGTACTCTTGGCTATGGAATGAAAATGCAACAGTGGTCTTTATGATGAAAATGGTACAGTTGTGCGAGTATTGTCACAGTGAATGTTAATCACTGATGTTTTTAGGCTTTATATTTACATCCTTCAGGGTTTCACTTAAGCCAGAAAGGAGTCAGAGCACCATATGGGATATTATTGGACTTCGAGTGAGGAATGGAAAGAAAATGTTGGATTACTTACTTAACATTTTAAGGCGAGTACAGAGGTCTCTTGTATCCTAACCACTCTTTAGTATTCCAGTTACAGTGATTTGGGGAAAGGAGTGGTGTCCTGTTCTGCCTCTTCATCAGAAGAAGAGACTTTATGAATATTCTTCCCTCCCACACTGTGCTGACTTTCGGGGATTACAGTATTCTTTCAGACCCCCTCCCCCATTCTTGGGTCTGAAGAGATTGATCCCGAAGTTATCACGGAGGGGATACTCTGAAGATCTCCCCATGTATACGATCTGCACTGTGCAGAGTTTAGTTCTTTTAAGGCAAACCATATCACTGTGGGTGTTGCTGCTATTTCTCTTGTTTAAGGGCCGATGGTGTAGCAATGATCTTTCAATTAAAATATCTACAGTTACCAAAATGTTCTTACACAACCACTTTAATCCAGATGTAATGCTGAATGCAGCGATTGGGACATCCAAACACCTGCACACTGCACTGGGGAATCCCATAACCTTTGATGTTAAGTTGTCTATCTCGCCTTCATTCTTGCTGGATGGGTTCGGAGCCGATCCTCTGCTCCGACTCTGCCAATACTAAAGCTTGAGAGCTAATTCCACCGGCTCGAGGCTCCCCTATATCCCACAATGCTAGGCGGTAACTACTCTGATCTCGTTTGCTGCTTAGCTGACGAGCTGCTTTTCTACCGGCTCTGGCAAGTTAGTGAAGAATTTAATTCTAAATTTTTCAATTCTTAGACCCCTAGTACCCTTTTTTTTTACTAAAACCTTTAGTTTTAAATTCCCTTTTTCCTGGTTCGACAACTTTGTTGCCATTAATTCCTTCATTTATTCCCCTTTAGTTTTAGGCCTTAGGCCCCTTCTAGTCCCCTTGTGTGACTGGTAATTTATTTTTAATTAAGGTGTGTGTGTGTTTTTTCTTGGACCTTTTATTATGTCTAAGGTCTCAGGCTTCAAGTGTGACTCGTGCTGTCAGAAAATGTCTCTGACAGACGGTCACACCACTTGTGTGTATTGCCTGGGACCTTTGCACCTGCAGGACTCTTGTGCTGTTTGCCATGGTTTTAGCGCTAGAGTCCTGCAGGAACGCAAGAATAAATTTTGCGTGGCTTATTAAAGCCTGAAGGCCCCCCGACTCGGTCTGTGTCGGGGAAGCCTTCTAAAACTTCCAAACAGTCGGCTCTGGTTTCTGAGTCGACTTCTGGAAATGTAAAGTCTGCTTCGACATCGGCTCCGGCCGGAGCCGATGTTTCCAAGCCTCCTACTGTTACCTCTGCTCCGGCTGGAGCCGAGGTTGATAAAACTCCGTTGGCTCTGATACTCTTATCAGAGCAACCTTCTAGGAAGAGATCTAGATCCCCCTCTATCGGCTCCGTGCACTCGGCACCAGGATCCCCTCGTCTTTCTGAACGGAGCCATAGAACACATTCCTCACGGTCTTCCAGGCTATCTGACTACGATTTGCAAAGGGTAGTGAGTAGACTTCTCAAGTCCGAGGCACTGGCCCAAATGCTGCATAGCCCGACTCAGCAGTCAGTGGCTATTTCCATTCCCCAATGTATTCCTCCTCCGACTCCTTTGAGTTCGGAGCCAGGGCTTGTCGGAGCCATGACTGTCGGTGCGTCGGATCCGATACCTTCCCTTTCGGCTCCGTCGTCTGCTCCAATCTCCTCCTTGGAGGGATCTCGGCGCCGAGCTTCCCTCGTCGGCTCCGAGGGGGCGAGTGGCATCGGACCCTTGTCCGACCCCGCTCTCCCTCTCGGGGCTTCGGCGCTGGTGAGTTCGGCTCCGACATCGGCCTCGGAGCCGTCCCTGTCGGTGCTGAGGGGGTCCTTGTCTCTCCGGAGCGGGGACCTCCGGCCTTGCCTGATAAGGGTGCCTTCGAGGTCATGCGGAGCGTGCTAGAACCAGGGTCTGCCCCACAGTCAGCCCCTCCATCTTCAGTGCATGCGGTGATTTCTACCCACCCCCTTGCATTAGACCGCAGAGAGCCAACTCCAAGTTTCCCCATTGGGAATTTTCTCCTTCCGAGGCCTCTCCTGACCCGGTAGGAGACCCCCCTAGGAAAAGGCAGTGCAAAAGGAAGCACATTGACTCCCCGGAGTCTATCACCTCTGACACTGACTTAGAGGAATCTGAAGGTTCCCCTCGATCCCCCTCTGAGGATGTCTCCTTTGCTGACATCCTTGAGATCCTGAAACAGAGGGGGAACTGGCCAGCCCTTAACCCTTCGGAGGATGAGTCAGTGTATCTTGAGGTGTTTGGCTCTCGCCCTTCTACCTCCTGGGTGTGTCCTCCCTTTGACCCCCTTATGGAAGTGGTGGCAAGGAAGGCCTGGACTGCTCCTGATTCAGTGGAACCCACCCCGAGGAGGCCATCTAAGTTTATTACTGCCCCTAGAGATAAAGATTTTTATCCAAAGGTGTCCCCGTTGATGCCATGGTGGTGGCTGCGGCCACTAAGAAGGAGTTAGCCGATCCTTCGGTTCATGTCCATCCTCCTAATAAGGAATCTAGGACCATGGACAGGTACGGTAAGCGGATGTTCTTATCAGCGACCTTTTCAATGCGGTCGCTGAACTACTTATGCCACTTCACTCGTCTCCAGAGAGATTTACTCAAGGATATGAGTGAAGTGATAAAGGATCCTACAGCTGAGGGGTTCCAAGACCGAATGAACTCCCAGTTGGCAACCCTGAATTCCATCGTTAACTCCTCCATGCAGCTTATCTCATATGCTGCGGATGGGGCGAGTAGAGCCGCAGGCACAGGTGTTGCCTTACGACGTCACGCCTGGATGCGGCTGTGCAAGTTTGCAGACCCTTTCAAGGCGTCCTTCAATTCTCCCTTTGGATCATCCTTTTGGTCCACAGATGAAGGATACATTGACCAGGTGTGAGGTAGAAGGTAAGACTCTCTCTGCCGTAGGAGTCCATTTTTCTACCCCTTCTAGACCCTATCCCAAAGGTCAGAGGGGAGGAAAGATGAAGGGGAGGAAAGATGTTTCCGTAAACAATCCCAGGGAGTCTCATCTGACGCACAAGGTCGATTCCCCTCTAGAGGCAGAGGGGGGAATAATAATAGACGCCGCCCTAGAGGCAGAGGAGGTCCGCAAAACCAGGGTAGCAGAGAAACGTTCTCTGATCCTTTCAGCATCCCTGAGGGGCTGCCCGGCTGGCCACCTTCGGAGGCAGTCGGGGGAAGGTTATCCCTGTACCCAAAAGCCTGGCTTTCCCTTACTCAAGACAAATGGGTACAGTCGATCATATCCGAGGATTACAAAATTCCCTTTATTCACATCCCATCCCAACCCAAAGGATCCCTTCCAGACGTTCCACCCAGTCTAAGGGAACAAGCAGCATTAGAAATTTCAAAGCTGCTATCAAAAAGAGCTATCCAATCAGTCCCAGCAGACCAGCAAGGATCCAGAATCTATTCCAAATTCTTTTTGGTACCAAAGAAAACAGGGGACTGGAGACCCATACTGGATCTCAGCAACTTAAACAAGTATGTCAGGAAAACAAAATTCCGGATGGTCACGCTACAGTCCATTCTACCCTTCTTGGGTCAGGACAATTGGATGTGCTCGATAGATCTTCAGGACGCGTACTACCATATCAAGATGAACAGACGCTCCAGAAGATTTCTCCGCTTCAGGCTGGGAGCCGGTCACTACCAGTTCAGAGCCCTGCCCTTTGGTCTCACTACAGCCCCCCGTGTGTTTACCAAATGCATGGCAGTGGTCGCGGCTCACTTCAGACGTCAAGGATTCCAGGTGTTTCCATATTTAGACGACTGGCTCCTTACCGCCACCACCAGACATCAACTTCTATCCAGGGACTTCACCATCCAAACTTGCCAAGCTCTAGGCATTTCAATAAATTTAGAAAAATCTGCCTTGTCGCCTTGTCAGTCTATTACCTTTATAGGCGCCACCTTAGACACACTCAATCTTTCAGCCAGACTCACAGAGCAGAGAGTGTCAGACATTCGAAAACAAGTTTCCTTTCTCTTACAGTGCAACAAAGTCAAAGCCAGACTAGTTTTGAAGGTGTTAGGACTCATGGCAGCAGCTATTCCCCTTCTCCCCTTAGCTCGCTTCCACATGAGGATCCTCCAATGGATGCTGTTTACTCAATGGTCCTTCCAACAGCTCCCGATGTCCCATACCATATTGGTAACTCAATCATGCAAGAATCAACTGTCTTGGTGGATCACATCACCTCAGGTTCTCCGAGGAAGACCCTTCGCCCCCCCCCCCCAGTCGCCGCGTTGACAACAGACGCCTCCCTGATCGGGTAGGGGGGGCATTATCAGGGCAGGACAGTCCAAGGCACGTGGCAACCTTTAAGAGTGCCACTTGCACATAAATGTCTTAGAGATGAGAGCAGTGCTTTTAGCGTTGCAAGCCCTTCACGACTCTCTTCCCACTGGGACTATTGCAATTCAGATGGACAACATGTCCGTAGTGTGGTACATCAACAAACAAGGCGGAACCAGATCATACCCTTTGTCAAGAGGCACTCAGACTTTGGCAATGGGCGATCTCGTCTCAGCGTTTTCTGATAGCAACGCACATTCCCGGGAAATCCAACGTGATTGCAGACAAGTTGAGCAGGGCAATTCTCATGCCTCACGAGTGGTCTCTGAAGAAATCAGTTCTAGAAGAAGTATTCCTAAGATGGGACCACCCTTGCTGCGATCTTTTTGCTACTCCCCAAAACAACAAGTGTCACGACTTCTTCACTCTCTTCCCGTTACCAGGCCTTCCCACCAGAGACGCTCTAGTCCACGATTGGCCCCGGGGACTTCTATATGCCTTTCCTCCTTTTCCACTGATATCTCAACTAATTCAGAAAGCCATCGCTTTGAGAGTGACAATGATCCTCATTGCCCCTTACTGGCTTCGACAGATATGGTTTCCGTTTCTTCATTGTAACCTTTTGGAGCAGCCTTGGCATCTGGACCCAGTACTAGATCTGTTAACCCACCAATCGGGGCAGCTGCACCAATCTTTGCATTCTCTAAACCTCACAGCGTGGTTTCTCCGATTCCGACCTTAGCCAGGCTTCCCTCAATATCTCGCTCGGTCTGAGATATCTTGATAGCCTCTCATAAATCTTCTACCCGGAAGATTTATAGTAGCAAATGGAAACGCTTCTCTTTTTGGGCAACATCAAAAAACATAGATCCCTTTTACTGCACCTATCCAGTCTATTCTAGACTTTCTAGCAGAGCTCTTTCATTTAGGATCATCTGCATCTACCATTAGAGTTCAACTGGCTGCCATATCTAATTTTCATGTAGGTGTCTCGGAGTCTAGCATCATGGCTCACAAACTCTGTAAAGCCTTTTTAAGGGGCGTATTTCTTCTCAAACCTCCAATCAAAGATCCCCCGCCTCAATGGGATTTGAACTTGGTTCTGGCATCCTTAATCCTTCCCCCCCTTCGAACCGGCGGCTTCATGTTCTCTGAAGTTGCTTTCTTGGAAGACACTTTTTCTGGTAGCTATAACTTCAGCGAGAAGGGTATCTGAACTCCATGCTCTGTGCAGTCGTCCTCCTTACTTAGTGTTTCATAAAGATAGGGTATCCCTCCGTACTAATCCATCCTTTTTACCTAAGGTTTCCTCTCAAGCAAACCTAAACCAAATTATTGATCTCCCCGTCTTTTTCCCTAACTATTCAAACAGGTCAGAACAAAAGCTACATTTTTCTGGATGTTCATCGCCAACTTAGATATTACTTAGGACTAAACAATTCAGGAAATCTGATCAACTGTTTGTCATATGCGGAAGGGAAATTAGGCCTTCCTGTTACTAAAGTATCCCCCTCTAGATGGCTCGCCTCTACAATTACCTTCATCTATGAGATCAGACATCAAAAACTGCCTTCAAGACCTAGAGCTCATTCAACTAGGGCATTAGCTACATCTGTAGCTTTTCAGGATAGGCTGCCAATAGATTCCATTTGTGCAGCAGCCACCTGGGCTTCTCCTCATACCTTCATTTCACATTACAAATTGGACATGGTCTCCAGAAACCGTGCCAACTTCGGTTCCACTGTTCTCAAGAGTCTGTTCCGATAGGCCACCCGGGATAAGGTGCTAGGGACGCGGTCCCATCCAGCAAGAATGAAGGCGAGATAGACAACTTAACATTAAGAAGTTATGTCCATGTTAGTTGTCTTCTTCTCGCCGCCTTTCTTGCGTCCCACCCTCCTTCCCCCAAGCCTGGACAGACCGATAGGAATTCAGTTTGTGATCTTCCTCTGGAAGTCGTCATTCCCGCACGTTCTTCCACCTCCTTTTCTCCTTTCTTAGGTCTACGATACCTTTCACGCAGGTCGTTATTGAGGTGGGTTTCCCTTCTCCGTTCTATGGAGACTAGGGTTGCTTGGTATAGCTATCAAACGAGATCTGAGTAGTTACCACCTAGCATTGTGGGATATAGGGGAGCCTCGAGCCGGTAGAATTAGCTCTCGAGCTTTAGTATTGGCCGAGTCGGAGCAGAGGATTGGCTCCGAACCCATCCAGCAAGAAAGAAGGCGAGAAGAAGACCACTAACATGGAATGTTATGGTAGGTACATAACTTCTTATTTTGCCTGCTAGTTCTGAAGTAATCCTCTACCCTCGGTGGTAAGGCAATATTCCAGTGCAGTACTATTAAGCTTGATTTTATGTTGCAGTTTAATTGTTTAATCCTGAGTTTGATTCCTTTACCTTTTAATTGAAAACTGTCTCTCTGAATAAGTCACTAAATCAAGCATAGCCTTCTCTGTGTTGGCTAATGGGCTTATCTCAAAGAAGGATATTGGAATATAGGGATTATGTAATGCGATCTGAAAAGGAGGTAGAATCTTGAAAGGTATTTATGTTTGAAAAAAAAAAACTGCCTATTAGTCTGCAGGGTGTAAATGAGTAGATGTTCTGTATAAAAATGAGTCACAGCTATGGGCGATTGAAAATCAAAGTTTAATACACTTGTGCCACAGAATACTAAATCATTCTTGATATGCATTTAAAACAATTTTCGTTTTTCTTTCTTTGCAGGAGGCCAAAGAGAAACGTCAGGAACAGCTAGCAAAGAGACGTCGCTTGTCTTCCTTGAGGGCATCCACATCCAAATCTGAATCGAGCCAGAAATAAAAACTCTTGACTGGTGTAATAAAGCTTTTTTCTGAAATCGACCACTTTTGTGCATGTCCATAAATACTGGCCACTTGGTATATGTTTACTCAGTCTGACACACAGTAGAAACGTTCAGATATTCAGATTGTTGAACTGTAGGAACACTTGCAGGCATTTCTCTACAGTCTGCTTGAGTGACATGTTCAGGCTCTTATTACTTTCATGTATTCAAATTAGTTGAGGGAAGCAGTGTTCTATCGCCACCAAGTAATAGGAACAGAATTGTCTGGCCTTGTGTGAAAGCTCAAAACCAGAAGTTTGGAGATGACTCTCACTTGAACTGTTTGGTTTGTATTACAGACATTAATTTTTTTGTGACTTGTAAATTTGTGCTCCGTTTAGCTGTTGTGCACCGTTAACAGTTCTAGGCAAATTAACATTTCCTTAAGCCTAACTGTCATTGTATTAAACAGTAAGACTAATGACATCAGGAGATAGGACAACTTGAGTCCTAAATCTTTCTCGGGTCCCTGGTGCAACATCGTGTGAAAGGGACTCCAGAAGCCTATTGCGCTAGAGCTAATCTAGTAGCCCTTGGCTGCCACGATTATCAATGATTTAATTCCCCTCCTTGGTTGTCCTGTCCTGCACCTGATGTCAAAATGTGTGGGTATAAGGTTATCTGCAAGCACCTCCATATGCCTCTCTCTTGTTTTTTTTTTTTGCTGTTTAGAGTCTGAAGCATCTGTATCCTTTAACTACATTGGTTGGTTCAAAGACCAGAGTACAATGCCTCCAGTGGAGCTTAGTTTGCACTGTAACTTCCAGTGGGCGAAAGCAAAGCTTTTTGATGGAAACAAATGATGTCCTCACATTTTAAACAAATGTTTACATCTCTGGAATCATAATAGTATAAATGGTGAACTCTTCACCAGCGTCTCTGTGTGTAACCTGAGTGGTTGCCGAGATATCGTACGTTGTTTACAAAATATTACAAACTTGAGACTACCTCCACTATTTAATTTGTGGTGAGGATTTCACCATTTATACTTCTGTGGTAACTACTACGGTTCCTGAGATGACAACATTTGATGTTACATTGTCCTATTTTGCCTTCATTCTTACAATGATTGGTTCAGAGCCGATCCTCCGTTCCGATTCTGCTGAATACTTAGCTGGAAGTCTCAAACCTGGCTCGTGGCAATAAGGTATCCCATAATGCAGTCGTGCAATTCCTCGGGTCTCATTTGCTGCTTTACGAGGTTGGATGCACTCATCTTGGCCGTGGCTAAGTTGTCAATTTTTTCTATTACTTTGTCTAAAACTTGTTATATTTGCATAAATATAGCTTTTATCTTAATAGATTTAACTCGCTGTGCCTCTTTGGTGCTCTTTGTTAGGTAGTGATAGTTTTTCCCCTTTAGCATGCTTTGTAAGCCCCTTTTGGAATCCCGTGTAGTGGTTGTTCGTTTTTTGGTCTCTTTATAGCTTGTTTAAGTTAGAGAGCTTTTTGCCCGTTTAACTTGGCGGGCTTGTAGTGTCTTATTGTCTTGTCAAAAAATCGAACCGTTTGATTTAGAGGTTCTGTTTTTATCTCCCCTAGTTGTCACTCCTTGTGTTCTGTAGTGACTTTTGGTGTAGCTTTAGCTATATTAGTCTTGGCTAATTTGTTCTTGTTGTTGCTTACCTTGAAAATGTCTAAAGACCAAAAAGAGAACATAAGCCTAAGGCTTTAAGAAATGTCAGAACTGCTCACAAAGTGTCCATCATGGATGGACATGTTATATGCTTTTATTGCCTTTGTGCCATTCATCTCCAAGAAGACTGCACCTTTTGTCAGTGCTAGAGTACTTCAGGAAAGGAGAAACAAGTTGATTCTAAAGGGGCTCGTAAAGCCTACCTTTGTTGAAGCCATCCATAGTTCTTCCTGCTCTTTGTCTCCATCCTCTAAAAAGGATAAGTCTCAGAAAAGACGTTCACCCGCTTCATTTGCACAGTCGGAGCCGCAAGTCAAACTTCCTAAAATTTCAAAGGCCACTACTCCTCTGCTCCACAGTCATTGGAGCAGTCTGAAGTCCTTTTGGTTGATAGGCCTGGTACTTTTGGCTTCAAAGCCTTCGGAGCCGCAAGATACCTCCACTTGGAGCCGGTCCATTGATATTTTGCTGTTTTCTCTGACGTTGAGATCGCCAATCCTTCATAGGTCTCGCTCTTCTTCCCTTTCTTCCAGGTTTACAAGGAGATTATCAGATGATGACGTGGAACGGGTGGTGCGCAGACTCCTGAAGTTGCTGGCGCTGACTAAATTATTCTCCGCTCCCACCCATTTGGTGTCTGAGCCTACTGTACCCATTGTTCCTTCTCAGAGTCAAGCTGGTCCTTCGGAGCCAGGGTGCTTGGTACCGCTTACTGTGGACCCGTGAGTTCTGGGACTCCCTTTGGTGTTCACGGAGCAGACTTCTGCTCCAATTCTCTCTGCGCCTTGTGGGGAATCTGTGAGCCGGGGTTCCCTGGTCGGCCCGAGGGGATTCTTGGCCCTTATCTTCAGTGCAGAGTCTACCTCTGAAGAGCGTTGGCCTGGGTTAGCTCGGCTTTCACTTCAGCCTCTGCTCTGATCTTGCTGGTTCAGTTGCCTTCGTCTGTCTCCTCTGAGCTGGGAGGGTTTTCTGAGCAGTCGGGATCCACATTTGCGCTGATGTGTGTTGTCTATGCATTCAGCACCACAGAAGAATACCAGTACTTGTCCCCCAAAGGCACCTGTTGTCTCTGCACCACCCATTCCACAGGACAGCAGAGATCCAGAGCCTCAGGATCCCTCATTGGGTGAACCCCTCTTCTCAGAGGCCTCCCCAGAATATCCTTCTGAGGAGCCATCTCGCAAAAGAACGTGCAAGAGGAAGCATGTTGACTCCCCAAATGAGTCCATCACTTCAGACACTGACCTCAGTGAGTCGGAAGGGTCCCCACGGTCGTTCTGTGATTTGCCGATTTTATTCTAGAGATCATCAAGCAAAGGAGGTGGCTGGCAGGCCACCACCCCTTCTAATGAGTCAGGGTACTTGAAGGCTTTTGGGTCTCCACCTTCAACTTTCTGGGTGTCTCCACCTTTTGATGAGCTAATTGACCTGGTTAGTCGAAAGACACAGGAGTCTCCTGACACCTACGGAACCGGTTCCGCGGAGGCCAAACAAATTTTTGTCAACTCCTTTGGGCAAGGATTTTCTACCCAAGGGAGTACCTGTAGATGCTATGGTGGTCGGCAGCAGCCACCAAGAAGGAACTTGTTAAGACTTTCTCATCTGTTCATCCTCCGAATAAAGACTCTCTCTAATGATGGACAGATATGGGAAGTGTGTTTTTTTTCAACGACTTTCTCACTGCGATCACTGAACTACTTATCCCACTTTACAAGGCTACATAGAGATCTCCTTTAAAGAGTTAGGAGATATTCTACAAGGTTCATTTAGCTGCGGGGCTGAATGAGAAGGTCTCCTCCCAGCTGTTCACCTTTAAATTCCATTGTCAACCCCTCCATGAGGCTCGTATCCTACGCAGCAGATGGAGCGACCAGGGCAACGGGTTCTGGAGTTTCCCTTCAGAGATGCTCCTGCATGTGCTTGTGCAACTTGTTGCAGAGCTTTTAAGTCTACCTTTACTAACACCCCTTTTGATGGTTCCTCACTCTTTTTGGACCCAAAGTAAAAGACACTTTAACCCGGTGCGAGCAGGAAGGGAAAACTCTCTCTGCCGTTGGAGTACGTTTTTCTGTACCTTCAAGATCTTATTCTAAAGGCCAGAAGAGTGGAAAAATGTGGTTCAGGAGATACCAGAGATTTTTCCAGGACGCACTGGGTGTTAGCTTCCCCAGGGGCAGAGGGGGAGGTAATAACAGTAGATGCCGCCCCAGAGGCAGAGGAGGGGCCCGCAAAACCAGGGAGATCGTGATTCCTTTTGCGGACGCCCTTAGCGCTTTTGAAAGGAGACCTGACTGCTCTACTCTGGAGGCAGTCGGGGATGTTTATCATTGTACCCAGAAGCCTGGCAAAATATCACAAACAACAAATGGGTACTAAATATAATATCCAGAGGATACTCCATCCCTTTTTCCAACCCTGTTCCACTGACCAAAACAATCCCAGATGTTCCACCCAATGTAAGGGAACAAGCAACTATAGAGATTCAAAAGTTGCTCCACAAGAGTCATCCACTAAGTCCCCGCAGACCAAATAGGATTCAGAACTTTAAGATTCTTTTTGGTGCCAAAAAGAACAGGGGACTGGAAGCCCATATTAGACCTAAGCAAGTTAAACGAATCTGTCAAGAAGTCGAACTTCCGAATGGTGACACTGCAGTCTATACTTTACTTTTTTAGGGAAAGACTATTGGATGTGCTCAATAGACCTTCAAGATGCTTTCTACCACAAAAAAATGGACAGGATATCAAGAAGGTACTTATGCTTCCGGCTGAGAGCCAGCCATTACCAGTTCAGAGCTCTGCCCTTTGGTCTCACTACAGCCCCCAGAGTGTTCACCAAATGTATGGCAGTAGTCACAGCTCACCTGAGATGTCTAGAATTCAGTGCGTTTCCCTATCTAGACGACTGGCTGCTATCTGCCACCACCAGGCATCTACTCCTACAAGCCAGTGACCTAACTTTGGACATCTCCAGTCAGCTGGGCATTACAGTAAACTTTAAAAAAAATCTGCCTTGTTGCCCTGTCAACATATTGCATTCATAGGTGCAGATCTAGACACTTAATCTGTGGTAGCACGTCTTCCAACATAAACTACTCTTTCCAATTGGCTTTCAAATTTGTATTACGTTCATCTATAACGCTTAATCGCAAATATTTACCTTTCAGAGTGAAGGCTCATTCCACTAGAGCAATGGCTACGTCACCTGCTTTTCAAGCCAGAATTCCCATGCATAATATTTCTGCAGCAGCTACTTGGTCTACTCCACATTCTTTCATCACTCATTACAAAGTGGATTTGGCGTCCAAGGACAGGGCATCCTTTGATGTTCATCGTGCATACAGCTGCAGTCATAACAGATGGGTTCTCCTGCCGTCAGGCGGGTCCTCTGTCGGCCGAATTCCAAAGTCTAGGTCCGGCGTCGGTTGTCGTCGCTTTCTTTCCTGACGTCAGTGCGACAGGGTATCATGCCATTTTCTCCAGTCTTTTTTGCCGCACGGTGCCCGAAGCAGAAGCAGTTCGCAAGTGCTGGTCGGCCAGCTCCTGAAATTACGAAAATTTAGAAACCGAAGTCTTCTTTAAAGCGAAGTACCCCGTTGGGGAAACTTTTCTTGCCTCAGACCGATGTCAGATAAAGTTAACAATTGTATTTCTTGTGGGAAGCAAATACCGCATAAGGATTTCCATTCCCTCTGTATACCTTGTTTAGGCCCAGACCACGACGTCTTGGGCTGTCGCTTTTGCGCTACTTTCAATAAACGCACTATTAAGCGTCGGGCGGAGTTCGCCCAGCACTTTTTTGGTAAAGCTTTTGATTATAAAATGTCGTCGGAGACTCCGACTACCGTTTTGTCCAAAAAACGCAAGGACAAAGACAGACACCATGCCAAAACCGGCTACACGTGGTCCGGTTCTCAGTGAGGCGCCTACGCAGCCCCTGACTACTGACGACACTTCTCTGGCAGTGTCTTCTGTAACAGAGACCGCATGTGCCTCGGCCCATACACAGACTACAGCTACCGAAGCCACTGTGAGTGTTGAGCCTCCTAATGTGGACAGGTCCACTCCCACCCATGGTGTCTTTAGACCCTCATCTTCCTTTTCCATAAAGGCCTTTACTAAGTCCAAATCAGCCATGCATCCCAAGAGGCCTGTTGCACAGGGCCCATCTCCAGGCCCCATGCCTAAAAAGCAGATGCTAAAAATGGCTGAGGATTTAATTACTCTTATCAGGGGTTCCCAACCCCCTCGGACAAGAGACCCAGAGTGGAGGAAGATTCTCCCTCTTCTGACCAGGGTTCCATTATTTCAGAACATTCTGATGAAGAGGAACACTCGTATTCCCCTTTTGAAGATTCTGATGCAGAGCAGTCCATTCCTTCTTTATCTCCCCCAGAGGATTTTTCTTTTGGGGAAACCTTGCATACCTTGAGGGAACACTTCCATTGGGAAGGCCAAGACTTTTCTGATTCCAAGAAAAGACTTGGGGAATTTCTTTTGCTACCTCAGCACAGACCTCTGGCGATACCTCCTGTCTTGGACATACTTGATGATGTTTACTCGGAGGCTTGCCTTAATCCGGATTCCCTGCCTCCTGCCCCAGTCAAGCCTGATAGGTACTACAGAGTTCCTAACTCTCACCAATTTCTTTACAAAAGCCATAATGCTGACCCTGAAACCATTTCTCAAGGCCCCAAGGGAATGAAGGCCTCTACTGCTAAGAATCCACTACCTTCCGAAAGAGAGTCTAGATCCTTAGAAAGGTGGGGGAAAAAGGTATATACCTCGGCCGCCCTAGCCATGAGGGCCTTAAATTGTCAGTTCCATATGCTTAAATGTCAGCAGTTTCTGTTATCACAATTAAGGAATAAAATGTCACAACCTGAACAACCAGATTTGAAGGAGTTGCAGGATATGATGCATAGTGCAGAACAAGTGGGTAA